>NW_027611745.1:0-94986 GCF_964261635.1 Lissotriton helveticus
AATGGGGGGGGTGTTATCTCTTTTGTCAAAAATCACCTGTTTTTGCTTGAACATTAAATGCCTCCAAATGGTATTTAATTCACTTCCCGGGCCCCTGGAAGCATGCAAATCACTTTAAACATGCTAATTTTAGCTCTAAAACTGATGATCTACCTACAAATGTGAACTGACGTTCAAAAATAAAACATTTGAAAACGGACCATTTTTCACCTTTCTGAAGCATGACGTAATGGGGGGGTGTTATCACTTTTGTCAAAAATCGCCTGTTTTTGCTTGAACATTAAATGCCTCCAAATGGTATTTAATTCACTTCCCGGGGTGAAGAAACACTTTTTGAGACCTCAGAGTGAGTAAATTGGCCATTTTCATGCACTTTTAACCATTCCACAAATCTTGTGTTTTGGGCCCCTGGAAGCATGAAAATCACTTTAAACATGCTAATTTTAGCTCTAAAACTGATGATCTACCTACAAATGTGAACTGACGTTAAAAAATAAAACATTTGAAAACGGACCATTTTTCACCTTTCTGCAGCATGACGTAATGGGGGGGTGTTATCTCTTTTGTCAAAAATCACCTGTTTTTGCTTGAACATTAAATGCCTCCAAATGGTATTTAATTCACTTCCCGGGCCCCTGGAAGCATGAAAATCACTTTAAACGTGCTAATTTTAGCTCTAAAACTGATGATCTACCTACAAATGTGAACTGACTTTCAAAAATAAAACATTTGAAAACGGACAATTTTTCACCTTTCTGAAGCATGACGTAATGGGGGGGTGTTATCTCTTTTGTCAAAAATCACCTGTTTTTGCTTGAACATTATATGCCTCCAAATGGTGTTTAATTCACTTCCCGTGGTGAAGAAACACTTTTTGAGACCTCAGAGTGAGTAAATTGGCCATTTTCATGCACTTTCAACCATTCCACAAATCTTGTGTTTTGGGCCCTGGAAGCATGAAAATCACTTTAAACATGCTAATTTTAGCTCTAAAACTGATGATCTACCTACAAATGTGAACTGACGTTAAAAAAAAACATTTGAAAACGGACCATTTTTCACCTTTCTGCAGCATGACGTAATGGGGGGGTGTTATCTCTTTTGTCAAAAATCACCTGTTTTTGCTTGAACATTAAATGCCTCCAAATGATATTTCATTCACTTCCCGGGCCACTGGTAGCATGAAAATCACTTTAAACATGCTAATTTTAGCTCTAAAACTGATGATCTACCTACAAATGTGAACTGACGTTCAAAAATAAAACATTTGAAAACGGACCATTTTTCACCTTTCTGAAGCATGACGTAATGGGGGGGTGTTATCTCTTTTGTCAAAAATCACCTGTTTTTGCTTGAACATTAAATGCCTCCAAATGGTATTTAATTCACTTCCCGTGGTGAAGAAACACTTTTTGAGACCTCAGAGTGAGTAAATTGGCCATTTTCATGCACTTTTAACCATTCCACAAATCTTGTGTTTTGGGCCCTGGAAGCATGAAAATCACTTTAAACATGCTCATTTTAGCTCTAAAACTGATGATCTACCTACAAATGTGAACTGACGTTCAAAAATAAAACATTTGAAAACGGACCATTTTTCACCTTTCTGAAGCATGACGTAATGGGGGGTGTTATCTCTTTTGTCAAAAATCACCTGTTTTTGCTTGAACATTAAATGCCTCCAAATGGTATTTAATTCACTTCCCGTGGTGAAGAAACACTTTTTGAGACCTCAGAGTGAGTAAATTGGCCATTTTCATGCACTTTTAACCATTCCACAAATCTTGTGTTTGGGGCCCTGGAAGCATGAAAATCACTTTAAACATGCTAATTTTAGCTCTAAAACTGATGATCTACCTACAAATGTGAACTGACGTTAAAAAACAAAACATTTGAAAACGGACCATTTTTCACCTTTCTGCAGCATGACGTAATGGGGGGGGTGTTATCTCTTTTGTCAAAAATCACCTGTTTTTGCTTGAACATTAAATGCCTCCAAATGGTATTTAATTCACTTCCCGGGCCCCTGGAAGCATGAAAATCACTTTAAACATGCTAATTTTAGCTCTAAAACTGATGATCTACCTACAAATGTGAACTGACGTTCAAAAATAAAACATTTGAAAACGGACCATTTTTCACCTTTCTGAAGCATGACGTAATGGGGGGGTGTTATCTCTTTTGTCAAAAATCACCTGTTTTTGCTTGAACATTAAATGCCTCCAAATGGTATTTAATTCACTTCCCGGGTGAAGAAACACTTTTTGAGACCTCAGAGTGAGTAAATTGGCCATTTTCATGCACTTTTAACCATTCCACAAATCTTGTGTTTTGGGCCCCTGGAAGCATGAAAATCACTTTAAACATGCTAATTTTAGCTCTAAAACTGATGATCTACCTACAAATGTGAACTGACATTAAAAAATAAAACATTTGAAAACGGACCATTTTTCACCTTTCTGCAGCATGACGTAATGGGGGGGTGTTATCTCTTTTGTCAAAAATCACCTGTTTTTGCTTGAACATTAAATGCCTCCAAATGGTATTTAATTCACTTCCCGGGCCCCTGGAAGCATGAAAATCACTTTAAACATGCTAATTTTAGCTCTAAAACTGATGATCTACCTACAAATGTGAACTGACGTTCAAAAATAAAACATTTGAAAACGGACCATTTTTCACCTTTCTGAAGCATGACGTAATGGGGGGGTGTTATCTCTTTTGTCAAAAATCACCTGTTTTTGCTTGAACATTAAATGCCTCCAAATGGTATTTAATTCACTTCCCGTGGTGAAGAAACTCTTTTTGAGACCTCAGAGTGAGTAAATTGGCCATTTTCATGCACTTTTAACCATTCCACAAATCTTGTGTTTTGGGCCCTGGAAGCATGAAAATCACTTTAAACATGCTAATTTTAGCTCTAAAACTGATGATCTACCTACAAATGTGAACTGACGTTAAAAAACAAAACATTTGAAAACGGACCATTTTTCACCTTTCTGCAGCATGACGTAATGGGGGGGGGTGTTATCTCTTTTGTCAAAAATCACCTGTTTTTGCTTGAACATTAAATGCCTCCAAATGGTATTTAATTCACTTCCCGGGCCCCTGGAAGCATGAAAATCACTTTAAACATGCTAATTTTAGCTCTAAAACTGATGATCTACCTACAAATGTGAACTGACGTTCAAAAATAAAACATTTGAAAACGGACCATTTTTCACCTTTCTGAAGCATGACGTAATGGGGGGGTGTTATCTCTTTTGTCAAAAATCACCTGTTTTTGCTTGAACATTAAATGCCTCCAAATGGTATTTAATTCACTTCCCGGGTGAAGAAACACTTTTTGAGACCTCAGAGTGAGTAAATTGGCCATTTTCATGCACTTTTAACCATTCCACAAATCTTGTGTTTTGGGCCCCTGGAAGCATGAAAATCACTTTAAACATGCTAATTTTAGCTCTAAAACTGATGATCTACCTACAAATGTGAACCGACATTAAAAAATAAAACATTTGAAAACGGACCATTTTTCACCTTTCTGCAGCATGACGTAATGGGGGGGTGTTATCTCTTTTGTCAAAAATCACCTGTTTTTGCTTGAACATTAAATGCCTCCAAATGGTATTTAATTCACTTCCCGGGCCCCTGGAAGCATGAAAATCACTTTAAACATGCTAATTTTAGCTCTAAAACTGATGATCTACCTACAAATGTGAACTGACGTTCAAAAATAAAACATTTGAAAACGGACCATTTTTCACCTTTCTGAAGCATGACGTAATGGGGGGGTGTTATCTCTTTTGTCAAAAATCACCTGTTTTTGCTTGAACATTAAATGCCTCCAAATGGTATTTAATTCACTTCCCGTGGTGAAGAAACTCTTTTTGAGACCTCAGAGTGAGTAAATTGGCCATTTTCATGCACTTTTAACCATTCCACAAATCTTGTGTTTTGGGCCCTGGAAGCATGAAAATCACTTTAAACATGCTAATTTTAGCTCTAAAACTGATGATCTACCTACAAATGTGAACTGACGTTAAAAAACAAAACATTTGAAAACGGACCATTTTTCACCTTTCTGCAGCATGACGTAATGGGGGGGGTGTTATCTCTTTTGTCAAATATCACCTGTTTTTGCTTGAACATTAAATGCCTCCAAATGGTATTTAATTCACTTCCCGGGCCCCTGGAAGCATGAAAATCACTTTAAACATGCTAATTTTAGCTCTAAAACTGATGATCTACCTACAAATGTGAACTGACGTTCAAAAATAAAACATTTGAAAACGGACCATTTTTCACCTTTCTGAAGCATGACGTAATGGGGGGGGTGTTATCTCTTTTGTCAAAAATCACCTGTTTTTGCTTGAACATTAAATGCCTCCAAATGGTATTTAATTCACTTCCCGGGTGAAGAAACACTTTTTGAGACCTCAGAGTGAGTAAATTGGCCATTTTCATGCACTTTTAACCATTCCACAAATCTTGTGTTTTGGGCCCCTGGAAGCATGAAAATCACTTTAAACATGCTAATTTTAGCTCTAAAACTGATGATCTACCTACAAATGTGAACTGACATTAAAAAATAAAACATTTGAAAACGGACCATTTTTCACCTTTCTGCAGCATGACGTAATGGGGGGGGGTGTTATCTCTTTTGTCAAAAATCACCTGTTTTTGCTTGAACATTAAATGCCTCCAAATGGTATTTAATTCACTTCCCGGGCCCCTGGAAGCATGAAAATCACTTTAAACATGCTAATTTTAGCTCTAAAACTGATGATCTACCTACAAATGTGAACTGACGTTCAAAAATAAAACATTTGAAAACGGACCATTTTTCACCTTTCTGAAGCATGACGTAATGGGGGGGTGTTATCTCTTTTGTCAAAAATCACCTGTTTTTGCTTGAACATTAAATGCCTCCAAATGGTATTTAATTCACTTCCCGTGGTGAAGAAACACTTTTTGAGACCTCAGAGTGAGTAAATTGGCCATTTTCATGCACTTTTAACCATTCCACAAATCTTGTGTTTTGGGCCCTGGAAGCATGAAAATCACTTTAAACATGCAAATTTTAGCTCTAAAACTGATGATCTACCTACAAATGTGAACTGACGTTAAAAAAAAACACATTTGAAAACGGACCATTTTTCACCTTTCTGCAGCATGACGTAATGGGGGGGGGTGTTATCTCTTTTGTCAAAAATCACCTGTTTTTGCTTGAACATTAAATGCCTCCAAATGGTATTTAATTCACTTCCCGGGCCCCTGGAAGCATGAAAATCACTTTAAACATGCTAATTTTAGCTCTAAAACTGATGATCTACCTACAAATGTGAACTGACGTTCAAAAATAAAACATTTGAAAACGGACCATTTTTCACCTTTCTGAAGCATGACGTAATGGGGGGGTGTTATCTCTTTTGTCAAAAATCACCTGTTTTTGCTTGAACATTAAATGCCTCCAAATGGTATTTAATTCACTTCCCGGGGTGAAGAAACACTTTTTGAGACCTCAGAGTGAGTAAATTGGCCATTTTCATGCACTTTTAACCATTCCACAAATCTTGTGTTTTGGGCCCCTGGAAGCATGAAAATCACTTTAAACATGCTAATTTTAGCTCTAAAACTGATGATCTACCTACAAATGTGAACTGACGTTAAAAAAAAAACATTTGAAAACGGACCATTTTTCACCTTTCTGAAGCATGACGTAATGGGGGGGTGTTATCTCTTTTGTCCAAAATCACCTGTTTTTGCTTGAACATTAAATGCCTCCAAATGGTATTTAATTCACTTCCCGGGCCCCTGGAAGCATGAAAATCACTTTAAACATGCTAATTTTAGCTCTAAAACTGATGATCTACCTACAAATGTGAACTGACTTTCAAAAATAAAACATTTGAAAACGGACAATTTTTCACCTTTCTGAAGCATGACGTAATGGGGGGGTGTTATCTCTTTTGTCAAAAATCACCTGTTTTTGCTTGAACATTAAATGCCTCCAAATGGTATTTAATTCACTTCCCGGGCCCCTGGAAGCATGAAAATCACTTTAAACATGCTAATTTTAGCTCTAAAACTGATGATCTACCTACAAATGTGAACTGACGTTCAAAAATAAAACATTTGAAAACGGACCATTTTTCACCTTTATGAAGCATGACGTAATGGGGGGGTGTTATCACTTTTGTCAAAAATCGCCTGTTTTTGCTTGAACATTAAATGCCTCCAAATGGTATTTAATTCACTTCCCGGGGTGAAGAAACACTTTTTGAGACCTCAGAGTGAGTAAATTGGCCATTTTCATGCACTTTTAACCATTCCACAAATCTTGTGTTTTGGGCCCCTGGAAGCATGAAAATCACTTTAAACATGCTAATTTTAGCTCTAAAACTGATGATCTACCTACAAATGTGAACTGACATTAAAAAATAAAACATTTGAAAACGGACCATTTTTCACCTTTCTGCAGCATGACGTAATGGGGGGGTGTTATCTCTTTTGTCAAAAATCACCTGTTTTTGCTTGAACATTAAATGCCTCAAAATGGTATTTAATTCACTTCCCGGGCCCCTGGTAGCATGAAAATCACTTTAAACATGCTAATTTTAGCTCTAAAACTGATAATCTACCTACAAATGTGAACTTACATTCAAAAATAAAACATTTGAAAACGGACCGTTTTTCACCTTTCTGAAGCATGACGTAATGGGGGGGTGTTATCTCTTTTGTCAAAAATCACCTGTTTTTGCTTGAACATTATATGCCTCCAAATGGTGTTTAATTCACTTCCCGTGGTGAAGAAACACTTTTTGAGACCTCAGAGTGAGTAAATTGGCCATTTTCATGCACTTTCAACCATTCCACAAATCTTGTGTTTTGGGCCCTGGAAGCATGAAAATCACTTTAAACATGCTAATTTTAGCTCTAAAACTGATGATCTACCTACAAATGTGAACTGACGTTAAAAAAAAACATTTGAAAACGGACCATTTTTCACCTTTCTGCAGCATGACGTAATGGGGGGGTGTTATCTCTTTTGTCAAAAATCACCTGTTTTTGCTTGAACATTAAATGCCTCCAAATGGTATTTCATTCACTTCCCGGGCCACTGGTAGCATGAAAATCACTTTAAACATGCTAATTTTAGCTCTAAAACTGATGATCTACCTACAAATGTGAACTGACGTTCAAAAATAAAACATTTGAAAACGGACCATTTTTCACCTTTCTGAAGCATGACGTAATGGGGGGGTGTTATCTCTTTTGTCAAAAATCACCTGTTTTTGCTTGAACATTAAATGCCTCCAAATGGTATTTAATTCACTTCCCGGGATGAAGAAACACTTTTTGAGACCTCAGAGTGAGTAAATTGGCCATTTTCATGCACTTTTAACCATTCCACAAATCTTGTGTTTTGGGCCCCTGGAAGCATGAAAATCACTTTAAACATGCTAATTTTAGCTCTAAAACTGATGATCTACCTACAAATGTGAACTGACTTTCAAAAATAAAACATTTGAAAACGGACAATTTTTCACCTTTCTGAAGCATGACGTAATGGGGGGGGGTGTTATCTCTTTTGTCAAAAATCACCTGTTTTTGCTTGAACATTAAATGCCTCCAAATGGTATTTAATTCACTTCCCGTGGTGAAGAAACACTTTTTGAGACCTCAGAGTGAGTAAATTGGCCATGTTCATGCACTTTTAACCATTCCACAAATCTTGTGTTTTGGGCCCCTGGAAGCATGAAAATCACTTTAAACATGCTAATTTTAGCTCTAAAACTGATGATCTACCTACAAATGTGAACTGACATTAAAAAATAAAACATTTGAAAACGGACCATTTTTCACCTTTCTGCAGCATGACGTAATGGGGGGGTGTTATCTCTTTTGTCAAAAATCACCTGTTTTTGCTTGAACATTAAATGCCTGCAAATGGTATTTCATTCACTTCCCGGGCCACTGGTAGCATGAAAATCACTTTAAACATGCTAATTTTAGCTCTAAAACTGATGATCTACCTACAAATGTGAACTGACGTTCAAAAATAAAACATTTGAAAACGGACCATTTTTCACCTTTCTGAAGCATGACGTAATGGGGGGGTGTTATCTCTTTTGTCAAAAATCACCTGTTTTTGCTTGAACATTAAATGCCTCCAAATGGTATTTAATTCACTTCCCGGGATGAAGAAACACTTTTTGAGACCTCAGAGTGAGTAAATTGGCCATTTTCATGCACTTTTAACCATTCCACAAATCTTGTGTTTTGGGCCCCTGGAAGCATGAAAATCACTTTAAACATGCTAATTTTAGCTCTAAAACTGATGATCTACCTACAAATGTGAACTGACTTTCAAAAATAAAACATTTGAAAACGGACAATTTTTCACCTTTCTGAAGCATGACGTAATGGGGGGGGTGTTATCTCTTTTGTCAAAAATCACCTGTTTTTGCTTGAACATTAAATGCCTCCAAATGGTATTTAATTCACTTCCCGTGGTGAAGAAACACTTTTTGAGACCTCAGAGTGAGTAAATTGGCCATTTTCATGCACTTTTAACCATTCCACAAATCTTGTGTTTTGGGCCCTGGAAGCATGAAAATCACTTTAAACATGCTAATTTTAGCTCTAAAACTGATGATCTACCTACAAACGTGAACTGACGTTAAAAAAAAAACATTTGAAAACTGACCATTTTTCACCTTTCTGCAGCATGACGTAATGGGGGGGTGTTATCTCTTTTGTCAAAAATCACCTGTTTTTGCTTGAACATTAAATGCCTCCAAATGGTATTTAATTCACTTCCCGTGGTGAAGAAACACTTTTTGAGACCTCAGAGTGAGTAAATTGGCCATGTTCATGCACTTTTAACCATTCCACAAATCTTGTGTTTTGGGCCCCTGGAAGCATGAAAATCACTTTAAACATGCTAATTTTAGCTCTAAAACTGATGATCTACCTACAAATGTGAACTGACATTAAAAAATAAAACATTTGAAAACGGACCATTTTTCACCTTTCTGCAGCATGACGTAATGGGGGGGTGTTATCTCTTTTGTCAAAAATCACCTGTTTTTGCTTGAACATGAAATGCCTCCAAATGGTATTTAATTCACTTCCCGGGATCCTGGAAGCATGAAAATCACTTTAAACATGCTAATTTTAGCTCTAAAACTGATGATCTACCTACAAATGTGAACTGAAGTTCAAAAATAAAACATTTGAAAACGGACCATTTTTCACCTTTCTGAAGCATGACATAATGGGGGGGTGTTATCTCTTTTGTCAAAAATCACCTGTTTTTGCTTGAACATTAAATGCCTCCAAATGGTATTTAATTCACTTCCCGTGGTGAAGAAACACTTTTTGAGACCTCAGAGTGAGTAAATTGGCCATTTTCATGCACTTTTAACCATTCCACAAATCTTGTGTTTTGGGCCCTGGAAGCATGAAAATCACTTTAAACATGCAAATTTTAGCTCTAAAACTGATGATCTACCTACAAATGTGAACTGACGTTAAAAAAAACATTTGAAAACGGACCATTTTTCACCTTTCTGCAGCATGACGTAATGGGGGGGGTGTTATCTCTTTTGTCAAAAATCACCTGTTTTTGCTTGAACATTAAATGCCTCCAAATGGTATTTAATTCACTTCCCGGGCCCCTGGAAGCATGAAAATCACTTTAAACATGCTAATTTTAGCTCTAAAACTGATTATCTACCTACAAATGTGAACTGACGTTCAAAAATAAAACATTTGAAAACGGACCATTTTTCACCTTTCTGAAGCATGACGTAATGGGGGGGTGTTATCTCTTTTGTCAAAAATCACCTGTTTTTGCTTGAACATTAAATGCCTCCAAATGGTATTTAATTCACTTCCCGTGGTGAAGAAACTCTTTTTGAGACCTCAGAGTGAGTAAATTGGCCATTTTCATGCACTTTTAACCATTCCACAAATCTTGTGTTTTGGGCCCTGGAAGCATGAAAATCACTTTAAACATGCTAATTTTAGCTCTAAAACTGATGATCTACCTACAAATGTGAACTGACGTTAAAAAACAAAACATTTGAAAACGGACCATTTTTCACCTTTCTGCAGCATGACGTAATGGGGGGGGGTGTTATCTCTTTTGTCAAAAATCACCTGTTTTTGCTTGAACATTAAATGCCTCCAAATGGTATTTAATTCACTTCCCGGGCCCCTGGAAGCATGAAAATCACTTTAAACATGCTAATTTTAGCTCTAAAACTGATGATCTACCTACAAATGTGAACTGACGTTCAAAAATAAAACATTTGAAAACGGACCATTTTTCACCTTTCTGCAGCATGACGTAATGGGGGGTGTTATCTCTTTTGTCAAAAATCACCTGTTTTTGCTTGAACATTAAATGCCTCCAAATTGTATTAAATTCACTTCCCGGGGTGAAGAAACACTTTTTGAGACCTCAGAGTGAGTAAATTGGCCATTTTCATGCACTTTTAACCATTCCACAAAACTTGTGTTTTGGGCCCCTGGAAGCATGAAAATCACTTTAAACATGCTAATTTTAGCTCTAAAACTGATGATCTACCTACAAATGTGAACTGACATTAAAAAATAAAACATTTGAAAACGGACCATTTTTCACCTTTCTGCAGCATGACGTAATGGGGGGGGTGTTATCTCTTTTGTCAAAAATCACCTGTTTTTGCTTGAACATTAAATGCCTTCAAATGGTATTTAATTCACTTCCCGGGCCCCTGGAAGCATGAAAATCACTTTAAACATGCTCATTTTAGCTCTAAAACTGATGATCTACCTACAAATGTGAACTGACGTTCAAAAATAAAACATTTGAAAACGGACCATTTTTCACCTTTCTGAAGCATGACGTAATGGGGGGTGTTATCTCTTTTGTCAAAAATCACCTGTTTTTGCTTGAACATTAAATGCCTCCAAATGGTATTTAATTCACTTCCCGTGGTGAAGAAACACTTTTTGAGACCTCAGAGTGAGTAAATTGGCCATTTTCATGCACTTTTAACCATTCCACAAATCTTGTGTTTGGGGCCCTGGAAGCATGAAAATCACTTTAAACATGCTAATTTTAGCTCTAAAACTGATGATCTACCTACAAATGTGAACTGACGTTAAAAAACAAAACATTTGAAAACGGACCATTTTTCACCTTTCTGCAGCATGACGTAATGGGGGGGGTGTTATCTCTTTTGTCAAAAATCACCTGTTTTTGCTTGAACATTAAATGCCTCCAAATGGTATTTAATTCACTTCCCGGGCCCCTGGAAGCATGAAAATCACTTTAAACATGCTAATTTTAGCTCTAAAACTGATGATCTACCTACAAATGTGAACTGACGTTCAAAAATAAAACATTTGAAAACGGACCATTTTTCACCTTTCTGAAGCATGACGTAATGGGGGGGTGTTATCTCTTTTGTCAAAAATCACCTGTTTTTGCTTGAACATTAAATGCCTCCAAATGGTATTTAATTCACTTCCCGGGTGAAGAAACACTTTTTGAGACCTCAGAGTGAGTAAATTGGCCATTTTCATGCACTTTTAACCATTCCACAAATCTTGTGTTTTGGGCCCCTGGAAGCATGAAAATCACTTTAAACATGCTAATTTTAGCTCTAAAACTGATGATCTACCTACAAATGTGAACTGACATTAAAAAATAAAACATTTGAAAACGGACCATTTTTCACCTTTCTGCAGCATGACGTAATGGGGGGGTGTTATCTCTTTTGTCAAAAATCACCTGTTTTTGCTTGAACATTAAATGCCTCCAAATGGTATTTAATTCACTTCCCGGGCCCCTGGAAGCATGAAAATCACTTTAAACATGCTAATTTTAGCTCTAAAACTGATGATCTACCTACAAATGTGAACTGACGTTCAAAAATAAAACATTTGAAAACGGACCATTTTTCACCTTTCTGAAGCATGACGTAATGGGGGGGTGTTATCTCTTTTGTCAAAAATCACCTGTTTTTGCTTGAACATTAAATGCCTCCAAATGGTATTTAATTCACTTCCCGTGGTGAAGAAACTCTTTTTGAGACCTCAGAGTGAGTAAATTGGCCATTTTCATGCACTTTTAACCATTCCACAAATCTTGTGTTTTGGGCCCTGGAAGCATGAAAATCACTTTAAACATGCTAATTTTAGCTCTAAAACTGATGATCTACCTACAAATGTGAACTGACGTTAAAAAACAAAACATTTGAAAACGGACCATTTTTCACCTTTCTGCAGCATGACGTAATGGGGGGGGGTGTTATCTCTTTTGTCAAAAATCACCTGTTTTTGCTTGAACATTAAATGCCTCCAAATGGTATTTAATTCACTTCCCGGGCCCCTGGAAGCATGAAAATCACTTTAAACATGCTAATTTTAGCTCTAAAACTGATGATCTACCTACAAATGTGAACTGACGTTCAAAAATAAAACATTTGAAAACGGACCATTTTTCACCTTTCTGAAGCATGACGTAATGGGGGGGTGTTATCTCTTTTGTCAAAAATCACCTGTTTTTGCTTGAACATTAAATGCCTCCAAATGGTATTTAATTCACTTCCCGGGTGAAGAAACACTTTTTGAGACCTCAGAGTGAGTAAATTGGCCATTTTCATGCACTTTTAACCATTCCACAAATCTTGTGTTTTGGGCCCCTGGAAGCATGAAAATCACTTTAAACATGCTAATTTTAGCTCTAAAACTGATGATCTACCTACAAATGTGAACCGACATTAAAAAATAAAACATTTGAAAACGGACCATTTTTCACCTTTCTGCAGCATGACGTAATGGGGGGGTGTTATCTCTTTTGTCAAAAATCACCTGTTTTTGCTTGAACATTAAATGCCTCCAAATGGTATTTAATTCACTTCCCGGGCCCCTGGAAGCATGAAAATCACTTTAAACATGCTAATTTTAGCTCTAAAACTGATGATCTACCTACAAATGTGAACTGACGTTCAAAAATAAAACATTTGAAAACGGACCATTTTTCACCTTTCTGAAGCATGACGTAATGGGGGGGTGTTATCTCTTTTGTCAAAAATCACCTGTTTTTGCTTGAACATTAAATGCCTCCAAATGGTATTTAATTCACTTCCCGTGGTGAAGAAACTCTTTTTGAGACCTCAGAGTGAGTAAATTGGCCATTTTCATGCACTTTTAACCATTCCACAAATCTTGTGTTTTGGGCCCTGGAAGCATGAAAATCACTTTAAACATGCTAATTTTAGCTCTAAAACTGATGATCTACCTACAAATGTGAACTGACGTTAAAAAACAAAACATTTGAAAACGGACCATTTTTCACCTTTCTGCAGCATGACGTAATGGGGGGGGTGTTATCTCTTTTGTCAAATATCACCTGTTTTTGCTTGAACATTAAATGCCTCCAAATGGTATTTAATTCACTTCCCGGGCCCCTGGAAGCATGAAAATCACTTTAAACATGCTAATTTTAGCTCTAAAACTGATGATCTACCTACAAATGTGAACTGACGTTCAAAAATAAAACATTTGAAAACGGACCATTTTTCACCTTTCTGAAGCATGACGTAATGGGGGGGGTGTTATCTCTTTTGTCAAAAATCACCTGTTTTTGCTTGAACATTAAATGCCTCCAAATGGTATTTAATTCACTTCCCGGGTGAAGAAACACTTTTTGAGACCTCAGAGTGAGTAAATTGGCCATTTTCATGCACTTTTAACCATTCCACAAATCTTGTGTTTTGGGCCCCTGGAAGCATGAAAATCACTTTAAACATGCTAATTTTAGCTCTAAAACTGATGATCTACCTACAAATGTGAACTGACATTAAAAAATAAAACATTTGAAAACGGACCATTTTTCACCTTTCTGCAGCATGACGTAATGGGGGGGGGTGTTATCTCTTTTGTCAAAAATCACCTGTTTTTGCTTGAACATTAAATGCCTCCAAATGGTATTTAATTCACTTCCCGGGCCCCTGGAAGCATGAAAATCACTTTAAACATGCTAATTTTAGCTCTAAAACTGATGATCTACCTACAAATGTGAACTGACGTTCAAAAATAAAACATTTGAAAACGGACCATTTTTCACCTTTCTGAAGCATGACGTAATGGGGGGGTGTTATCTCTTTTGTCAAAAATCACCTGTTTTTGCTTGAACATTAAATGCCTCCAAATGGTATTTAATTCACTTCCCGTGGTGAAGAAACACTTTTTGAGACCTCAGAGTGAGTAAATTGGCCATTTTCATGCACTTTTAACCATTCCACAAATCTTGTGTTTTGGGCCCTGGAAGCATGAAAATCACTTTAAACATGCAAATTTTAGCTCTAAAACTGATGATCTACCTACAAATGTGAACTGACGTTAAAAAAAAACACATTTGAAAACGGACCATTTTTCACCTTTCTGCAGCATGACGTAATGGGGGGGGGTGTTATCTCTTTTGTCAAAAATCACCTGTTTTTGCTTGAACATTAAATGCCTCCAAATGGTATTTAATTCACTTCCCGGGCCCCTGGAAGCATGAAAATCACTTTAAACATGCTAATTTTAGCTCTAAAACTGATGATCTACCTACAAATGTGAACTGACGTTCAAAAATAAAACATTTGAAAACGGACCATTTTTCACCTTTCTGAAGCATGACGTAATGGGGGGGTGTTATCTCTTTTGTCAAAAATCACCTGTTTTTGCTTGAACATTAAATGCCTCCAAATGGTATTTAATTCACTTCCCGGGGTGAAGAAACACTTTTTGAGACCTCAGAGTGAGTAAATTGGCCATTTTCATGCACTTTTAACCATTCCACAAATCTTGTGTTTTGGGCCCCTGGAAGCATGAAAATCACTTTAAACATGCTAATTTTAGCTCTAAAACTGATGATCTACCTACAAATGTGAACTGACGTTAAAAAAAAAACATTTGAAAACGGACCATTTTTCACCTTTCTGCAGCATGACGTAATGGGGGGGGTGTTATCTCTTTTGTCAAAAATCACCTGTTTTTGCTTGAACATTAAATGCCTCCAAATGGTATTTAATTCACTTCCCGGGCCCCTGGAAGCATGAAAATCTCTTTAAACATGCTAATTTTAGCTCTAAAACGGATGATCTACCTACAAATGTGAACTGACGTTCAAAAATAAAACATTTGAAAACGGACCATTTTTCACCTTTCTGAAGCATGACGTAATGGGGGGGTGTTATCACTTTTGTCAAAAATCACCTGTTTTTGCTTGAACATTAAATGCCTCCAAATGGTATTTAATTCACTTCCCGGGGTGAAGAAACACTTTTTGAGACCTCAGAGAGAGTAAATTGGCCATTTTCATGCACTTTTAACCATTCCACAAATCTTGTGTTTTGGGCCCCTGGAAGCATGAAAATCACTTTAAACATGCTAATTTTAGCAATAAAACTGATGATCTACCTACAAATGTGAACTGACGTTAAAAAATAAAACATTTGAAAATGGACCATTTTTCACCTTTCTGCAGCATGACGTAATGGGGGGGGTGTTATCTCTTTTGTCAAAAATCACCTGTTTTTGCTTGGACATTAAATGCCTCCAAATGGTATTTAATTCACTTCCCGGGCCCCTGGAAGCATGAAAATCACTTTAAACGTGCTAATTTTAGCTCTAAAACTGATGATCTACCTACAAATGTGAACTGTCATTCAAAAATAAAACATTTGAAAACGGACCATTTTTCACCTTTCTGAAGCATGACGTAATGGGGGGGTGTTATCTCTTTTGTAAAAAATCACCTGTTTTTGCTTGAACATTAAATGCCTCCAAATGGTATTTAATTACCGTCCCGGGGTGAAGAAACACTTTTTGAGACCTCAGAGTGAGTAAATTGGCCATTTTCATGCACTTTTAACCATTCCACAAATCTTGTGTTTTGGGCCCCTGGAAGCATGAAAATCACTTTAAACATGCTAATTTTAGCTCTAAAACTGATGATCTACCTACAAATGTGAACTGACGTTAAAAAATAAAACATTTGAAAACTGACCATTTTTCACCTTTCTGCAGCATGACGTAATGGGGGGGTTATCTCTTTTGTCAAAAATCACCTGTTTTTGCTTGAACATTAAATGCCTCCAAATCGTATTTAATTCACTTCCCGGGCCCCTGGAAGCATGAAAATCACTTTAAACATGCTAATTTTAGCTCTAAAACTGATGATCTACCTACAAATGTGAACTGACTTTCAAAAATAAAACATTTGAAAACGGACCATTTTTCACCTTTCTGAAGCATGACGTAATGGGGGGTGTTATCACTTTTGTCAAAAATCACCTGTTTTTGCTTGAACATTAAATGCCTCCAAATGGTATTTAATTCACTTCCCGGGGTGAAGAAACACTTTTTGAGACCTCAGAGTGAGTAAATTGGCCATTTTCATGCACTTTTAACCATTCCACAAATCTTGTGTTTTGGGCACCTGGAAGCATGAAAATCACTTTAAACATGCTAATTTTAGCTCTAAAACTGATGATCTACCTACAAATGTGAACTGACGTTAAAAAATAAAACATTTGAAAACGGACCATTTTTCACCTTTCTGCAGCATGACGTAATGGGGGGGTGTTATCTCTTTTGTCAAAAATCACCTGTTTTTGCTTGAACATTAAATGCCTCCAAATGGTATTTAATTCACGTCCCGGGCCCCTGGAAGCATGAAAATCACTTTAAACGTGCTAATTTTATCTCTAAAACTGATGATCTACCTACAAATGTGAACTGACATTCAAAAATAAAACATTTGAAAACTGACCATTTTTCACCTTTCTGAAGCATGACGTAATGGGGGGGTGTTATCTCTTTTGTCAAAAATCACCTGTTTTTGCTTGAACATTAAATGCCTCCAAATGGTATTTAATTACCTTCCCGGGGTGAAGAAACACTTTTTGAGACCTCAGAGTGAGTAAATTGGCCATTTTCATGCACTTTTAACCATTCCACAAATCTTGTGTTTTGGGCCCCTGGAAGCATGAAAATCACTTTAAACATGCTAATTTTAGCTCTAAAACTGATGATCTACCTACAAATGTGAACTGACGTTAAAAAATAAAACATTTGAAAACGGACCATTTTTCACCTTTCTGCAGCATGACGTAATGGGGGGGTTATCTCTTTTGTCAAAAATCACCTGTTTTTGCTTGAACATTAAATGCCTCCAAATCGTATTTAATTCACTTCCCGGGCCCCTGGAAGCATGAAAATCACTTTAAACATGCTAATTTTAGCTCTAAAACTGATGATCTACCTACAAATGTGAACTGACTTTCAAAAATAAAACATTTGAAAACGGACAATTTTTCACCTTTCTGAAGCATGACGTAATGGGGGGGTGTTATCTCTTTTGTCAAAAATCACCTGTTTTTGCTTGAACATTAAATGCCTCCAAATGGTATTTAATTCACTTCCCGGGCCCCTGGAAGCATGAAAATCACTTTAAACATGCTAATTTTAGCTCTAAAACTGATGATCTACCTACAAATGTGAACTGACGTTCAAAAATAAAACATTTGAAAACGGACCATTTTTCACCTTTATGAAGCATGACGTAATGGGGGGGTGTTATCACTTTTGTCAAAAATCGCCTGTTTTTGCTTGAACATTAAATGCCTCCAAATGGTATTTAATTCACTTCCCGGGGTGAAGAAACACTTTTTGAGACCTCAGAGTGAGTAAATTGGCCATTTTCATGCACTTTTAACCATTCCACAAATCTTGTGTTTTGGGCCCCTGGAAGCATGAAAATCACTTTAAACATGCTAATTTTAGCTCTAAAACTGATGATCTACCTACAAATGTGAACTGACATTAAAAAATAAAACATTTGAAAACGGACCATTTTTCACCTTTCTGCAGCATGACGTAATGGGGGGGTGTTATCTCTTTTGTCAAAAATCACCTGTTTTTGCTTGAACATTAAATGCCTCAAAATGGTATTTAATTCACTTCCCGGGCCCCTGGTAGCATGAAAATCACTTTAAACATGCTAATTTTAGCTCTAAAACTGATAATCTACCTACAAATGTGAACTTACATTCAAAAATAAAACATTTGAAAACGGACCGTTTTTCACCTTTCTGAAGCATGACGTAATGGGGGGGTGTTATCTCTTTTGTCAAAAATCACCTGTTTTTGCTTGAACATTAAATGCCTCCAAATGGTATTTAATTCACTTCCCGTGGTGAAGAAACACTTTTTGAGACCTCAGAGTGAGTAAATTGGCCATTTTCATGCACTTTCAACCATTCCACAAATCTTGTGTTTTGGGCCCTGGAAGCATGAAAATCACTTTAAACATGCTAATTTTAGCTCTAAAACTGATGATCTACCTACAAATGTGAACTGACGTTAAAAAAAAAACATTTGAAAACGGACCATTTTTCACCTTTCTGCAGCATGACGTAATGGGGGGGTGTTATCTCTTTTGTCAAAAATCACCTGTTTTTGCTTGAACATTAAATGCCTCCAAATGGTATTTCATTCACTTCCCGGGCCACTGGTAGCATGAAAATCACTTTAAACATGCTAATTTTAGCTCTAAAACTGATGATCTACCTACAAATGTGAACTGACGTTCAAAAATAAAACATTTGAAAACGGACCATTTTTCACCTTTCTGAAGCATGACGTAATGGGGGGGTGTTATCTCTTTTGTCAAAAATCACCTGTTTTTGCTTGAACATTAAATGCCTCCAAATGGTATTTAATTCACTTCCCGGGATGAAGAAACACTTTTTGAGACCTCAGAGTGAGTAAATTGGCCATTTTCATGCACTTTTAACCATTCCACAAATCTTGTGTTTTGGGCCCCTGGAAGCATGAAAATCACTTTAAACATGCTAATTTTAGCTCTAAAACTGATGATCTACCTACAAATGTGAACTGACTTTCAAAAATAAAACATTTGAAAACGGACAATTTTTCACCTTTCTGAAGCATGACGTAATGGGGGGGGTGTTATCTCTTTTGTCAAAAATCACCTGTTTTTGCTTGAACATTAAATGCCTCCAAATGGTATTTAATTCACTTCCCGTGGTGAAGAAACACTTTTTGAGACCTCAGAGTGAGTAAATTGGCCATTTTCATGCACTTTTAACCATTCCACAAATCTTGTGTTTTGGGCCCTGGAAGCATGAAAATCACTTTAAACATGCTAATTTTAGCTCTAAAACTGATGATCTACCTACAAACGTGAACTGACGTTAAAAAAAAAACATTTGAAAACTGACCATTTTTCACCTTTCTGCAGCATGACGTAATGGGGGGGTGTTATCTCTTTTGTCAAAAATCACCTGTTTTTGCTTGAACATTAAATGCCTCCAAATGGTATTTAATTCACTTCCCGTGGTGAAGAAACACTTTTTGAGACCTCAGAGTGAGTAAATTGGCCATGTTCATGCACTTTTAACCATTCCACAAATCTTGTGTTTTGGGCCCCTGGAAGCATGAAAATCACTTTAAACATGCTAATTTTAGCTCTAAAACTGATGATCTACCTACAAATGTGAACTGACATTAAAAAATAAAACATTTGAAAACGGACCATTTTTCACCTTTCTGCAGCATGACGTAATGGGGGGGTGTTATCTCTTTTGTCAAAAATCACCTGTTTTTGCTTGAACATTAAAGGCCTCCAAATGGTATTTCATTCACTTCCCGGGCCACTGGTAGCATGAAAATCACTTTAAACATGCTAATTTTAGCTCTAAAACTGATGATCTACCTACAAATGTGAACTGACGTTCAAAAATAAAACATTTGAAAACTGACCATTTTTCACCTTTCTGAAGCATGACGTAATGGGGGGGTGTTATCTCTTTTGTCAAAAATCACCTGTTTTTGCTTGAACATTAAATGCCTCCAAATGGTATTTAATTCACTTCCCGGGATGAAGAAACACTTTTTGAGACCTCAGAGTGAGTAAATTGGCCATTTTCATGCACTTTTAACCATTCCACAAATCTTGTGTTTTGGGCCCCTGGAAGCATGAAAATCACTTTAAACATGCTAATTTTAGCTCTAAAACTGATGATCTACCTACAAATGTGAACTGACTTTCAAAAATAAAACATTTGAAAACGGACAATTTTTCACCTTTCTGAAGCATGACGTAATGGGGGGGGTGTTATCTCTTTTGTCAAAAATCACCTGTTTTTGCTTGAACATTAAATGCCTCCAAATGGTATTTAATTCACTTCCCGTGGTGAAGAAACACTTTTTGAGACCTCAGAGTGAGTAAATTGGCCATTTTCATGCACTTTTAACCATTCCACAAATCTTGTGTTTTGGGCCCTGGAAGCATGAAAATCACTTTAAACATGCTAATTTTAGCTCTAAAACTGATGATCTACCTACAAACGTGAACTGACGTTAAAAAAAAAACATTTGAAAACTGACCATTTTTCACCTTTCTGCAGCATGACGTAATGGGGGGGTGTTATCTCTTTTGTCAAAAATCACCTGTTTTTGCTTGAACATTAAATGCCTCCAAATGGTATTTAATTCACTTCCCGTGGTGAAGAAACACTTTTTGAGACCTCAGAGTGAGTAAATTGGCCATGTTCATGCACTTTTAACCATTCCACAAATCTTGTGTTTTGGGCCCCTGGAAGCATGAAAATCACTTTAAACATGCTAATTTTAGCTCTAAAACTGATGATCTACCTACAAATGTGAACTGACATTAAAAAATAAAACATTTGAAAACGGACCATTTTTCACCTTTCTGCAGCATGACGTAATGGGGGGGTGTTATCTCTTTTGTCAAAAATCACCTGTTTTTGCTTGAACATTAAATGCCTCCAAATGGTATTTAATTCACTTCCCGGGATCCTGGAAGCATGAAAATCACTTTAAACATGCTAATTTTAGCTCTAAAACTGATGATCTACCTACAAATGTGAACTGAAGTTCAAAAATAAAACATTTGAAAACGGACCATTTTTCACCTTTCTGAAGCATGACATAATGGGGGGGTGTTATCTCTTTTGTCAAAAATCACCTGTTTTTGCTTGAACATTAAATGCCTCCAAATGGTATTTAATTCACTTCCCGTGGTGAAGAAACACTTTTTGAGACCTCAGAGTGAGTAAATTGGCCATTTTCATGCACTTTTAACCATTCCACAAATCTTGTGTTTTGGGCCCTGGAAGCATGAAAATCACTTTAAACATGCAAATTTTAGCTCTAAAACTGATGATCTACCTACAAATGTGAACTGACGTTAAAAAAAACATTTGAAAACGGACCATTTTTCACCTTTCTGCAGCATGACGTAATGGGGGGGGTGTTATCTCTTTTGTCAAAAATCACCTGTTTTTGCTTGAACATTAAATGCCTCCAAATGGTATTTAATTCACTTCCCGGGCCCCTGGAAGCATGAAAATCACTTTAAACATGCTAATTTTAGCTCTAAAACTGATGATCTACCTACAAATGTGAACTGACGTTCAAAAATAAAACATTTGAAAACGAACCATTTTTCACCTTTCTGCAGCATGACGTAATGGGGGGGTGTTATCTCTTTTGTCAAAAATCACCTGTTTTTGCTTGAACATTAAATGCCTCAAAATGGTATTTAATTCACTTCCCGGGCCCCTGGTAGCATGAAAATCACTTTAAACATGCTAATTTTAGCTCTAAAACTGATAATCTACCTACAAATGTGAACTTACATTCAAAAATAAAACATTTGAAAACGGACCGTTTTTCACCTTTCTGAAGCATGACGTAATGGGGGGGTGTTATCTCTTTTGTCAAAAATCACCTGTTTTTGCTTGAACATTAAATGCCTCCAAATGGTATTTAATTCACTTCCCGTGGTGAAGAAACACTTTTTGAGACCTCAGAGTGAGTAAATTGGCCATTTTCATGCACTTTCAACCATTCCACAAATCTTGTGTTTTGGGCCCTGGAAGCATGAAAATCACTTTAAACATGCTAATTTTAGCTCTAAAACTGATGATCTACCTACAAATGTGAACTGACGTTAAAAAAAAAACATTTGAAAACGGACCATTTTTCACCTTTCTGCAGCATGACGTAATGGGGGGGTGTTATCTCTTTTGTCAAAAATCACCTGTTTTTGCTTGAACATTAAATGCCTCCAAATGGTATTTCATTCACTTCCCAGGCCACTGGTAGCATGAAAATCACTTTAAACATGCTAATTTTAGCTCTAAAACTGATGATCTACCTACAAATGTGAACTGACGTTCAAAAATAAAACATTTGAAAACGGACCATTTTTCACCTTTCTGAAGCATGACGTAATGGGGGGGGTGTTATCTCTTTTGTCAAAAATCACCTGTTTTTGCTTGAACATTAAATGCCTCCAAATGGTATTTAATTCACTTCCCGGGATGAAGAAACACTTTTTGAGACCTCAGAGTGAGTAAATTGGCCATTTTCATGCACTTTTAACCATTCCACAAATCTTGTGTTTTGGGCCCCTGGAAGCATGAAAATCACTTTAAACATGCTAATTTTAGCTCTAAAACTGATGATCTACCTACAAATGTGAACTGACTTTCAAAAATAAAACATTTGAAAACGGACAATTTTTCACCTTTCTGAAGCATGACGTAATGGGGGGGGTGTTATCTCTTTTGTCAAAAATCACCTGTTTTTGCTTGAACATTAAATGCCTCCAAATGGTATTTAATTCACTTCCCGTGGTGAAGAAACACTTTTTGAGACCTCAGAGTGAGTAAATTGGCCATTTTCATGCACTTTTAACCATTCCACAAATCTTGTGTTTTGGGCCCTGGAAGCATGAAAATCACTTTAAACATGCTAATTTTAGCTCTAAAACTGATGATCTACCTACAAACGTGAACTGACGTTAAAAAAAAAACATTTGAAAACTGACCATTTTTCACCTTTCTGCAGCATGACGTAATGGGGGGGTGTTATCTCTTTTGTCAAAAATCACCTGTTTTTGCTTGAACATTAAATGCCTCCAAATGGTATTTAATTCACTTCCCGTGGTGAAGAAACACTTTTTGAGACCTCAGAGTGAGTAAATTGGCCATGTTCATGCACTTTTAACCATTCCACAAATCTTGTGTTTTGGGCCCCTGGAAGCATGAAAATCACTTTAAACATGCTAATTTTAGCTCTAAAACTGATGATCTACCTACAAATGTGAACTGACATTAAAAAATAAAACATTTGAAAACGGACCATTTTTCACCTTTCTGCAGCATGACGTAATGGGGGGGTGTTATCTCTTTTGTCAAAAATCACCTGTTTTTGCTTGAACATTAAATGCCTCCAAATGGTATTTCATTCACTTCCCGGGCCACTGGTAGCATGAAAATCACTTTAAACATGCTAATTTTAGCTCTAAAACTGATGATCTACCTACAAATGTGATCTGACGTTCAAAAATAAAACATTTGAAAATGGACCATTTTTCACCTTTCTGAAGCATGACGTAATGGGGGGGTGTTATCTCTTTTGTCAAAAATCACCTGTTTTTGCTTGAACATTAAATGCCTCCAAATGGTATTTAATTCACTTCCCGGGATGAAGAAACACTTTTTGAGACCTCAGAGTGAGTAAATTGGCCATTTTCATGCACTTTTAACCATTCCACAAATCTTGTGTTTTGGGCCCCTGGAAGCATGAAAATCACTTTAAACATGCTAATTTTAGCTCTAAAACTGATGATCTACCTACAAATGTGAACTGACTTTCAAAAATAAAACATTTGAAAACGGACAATTTTTCACCTTTCTGAAGCATGACGTAATGGGGGGGGTGTTATCTCTTTTGTCAAAAATCACCTGTTTTTGCTTGAACATTAAATGCCTCCAAATGGTATTTAATTCACTTCCCGTGGTGAAGAAACACTTTTTGAAACCTCAGAGTGAGTAAATTGGCCATTTTCATGCACTTTTAACCATTCCACAAATCTTGTGTTTTGGGCCCTGGAAGCATGAAAATCACTTTAAACATGCTAATTTTAGCTCTAAAACTGATGATCTACCTACAAACGTGAACTGACGTTAAAAAAAAACATTTGAAAACTGACCATTTTTCACCTTTCTGCAGCATGACGTAATGGGGGGGTGTTATCTCTTTTGTCAAAAATCACCTGTTTTTGCTTGAACATTAAATGCCTCCAAATGGTATTTAATTCACTTCCCGTGGTGAAGAAACACTTTTTGAGACCTCAGAGTGAGTAAATTGGCCATGTTCATGCACTTTTAACCATTCCACAAATCTTGTGTTTTGGGCCCCTGGAAGCATGAAAATCACTTTAAACATGCTAATTTTAGCTCTAAAACTGATGATCTACCTACAAATGTGAACTGACATTAAAAAATAAAACATTTGAAAACGGACCATTTTTCACCTTTCTGCAGCATGACGTAATGGGGGGGTGTTATCTCTTTTGTCAAAAATCACCTGTTTTTGCTTGAACATTAAATGCCTCCAAATGGTATTTAATTCACTTCCCGGGATCCTGGAAGCATGAAAATCACTTTAAACATGCTAATTTTAGCTCTAAAACTGATGATCTACCTACAAATGTGAACTGAAGTTCAAAAATAAAACATTTGAAAACGGACCATTTTTCACCTTTCTGAAGCATGACATAATGGGGGGGTGTTATCTCTTTTGTCAAAAATCACCTGTTTTTGCTTGAACATTAAATGCCTCCAAATGGTATTTAATTCACTTCCCGTGGTGAAGAAACACTTTTTGAGACCTCAGAGTGAGTAAATTGGCCATTTTCATGCACTTTTAACCATTCCACAAATCTTGTGTTTTGGGCCCTGGAAGCATGAAAATCACTTTAAACATGCAAATTTTAGCTCTAAAACTGATGATCTACCTACAAATGTGAACTGACGTTAAAAAAAAACATTTGAAAACGGACCATTTTTCACCTTTCTGCAGCATGACGTAATGGGGGGGGTGTTATCTCTTTTGTCAAAAATCACCTGTTTTTGCTTGAACATTAAATGCCTCCAAATGGTATTTAATTCACTTCCCGGGCCCCTGGAAGCATGAAAATCACTTTAAACATGCTAATTTTAGCTCTAAAACTGATGATCTACCTACAAATGTGAACTGACGTTCAAAAATAAAACATTTGAAAACGGACCATTTTTCACCTTTCTGAAGCATGACGTAATGGGGGGTGTTATCACTTTTGTCAAAAATCACCTGTTTTTGCTTGAACATTAAATGCCTCCAAATGGTATTTAATTCACTTCCCGGGGTGAAGAAACACTTTTTGAGACATCAGAGTGAGTAAATTGGCCATTTTCATGCATTTTTAACCATTCCACAAATCTTGTGTTTTGGGCCCCTGGAAGCATGAAAATCACTTTAAACATGCTAATTTTAGCTCTAAAACTGATGATCTACCTACAAATGTGAACTGACATTAAAAAATAAAACATTTGAAAACGGACCATTTTTCACCTTTCTGCAGCATGACGTAATGGGGGGGTGTTATCTCTTTTGTCAAAAATCACCTGTTTTTGCTTGAACATTAAATGCCCCCAAATGGTATTTAATTCACTTCCCGGGCCCCTGGAAGCATGAAAATCACTTTAAACATGCTAATTTTAGCTCTAAAACTGATGATCTACCTACAAATGTGAACTGACGTTCAAAAATAAAACATTTGAAAACGGACCATTTTTCACCTTTCTGAAGCATGACGTAATGGGGGGTGTTATCTCTTTTGTCAAAAATCACCTGTTTTTGCTTGAACATTAAATGCCTCCAAATGGTATTTAATTCACTTCCCGTGGTGAAGAAACACTTTTTGAGACCTCAGAGTGAGTAAATTGGCCATTTTCATGCACTTTTAACCATTCCACAAATCTTGTGTTTTGGGCCCTGGAAGCATGAAAATCACTTTAAACATGCAAATTTTAGCTCTAAAACTGATGATCTACCTACAAATGTGAACTGATGTTAAAAAAAAAAACATTTGAAAACGGATCATTTTTCACCTTTCTGCAGCATGACGTAATGGGGGGGGTGTTATCTCTTTTGTCAAAAATCACCTGTTTTTGCTTGAACATTAAATGCCTCCAAATGGTATTTAATTCACTTCCCGGGCCCCTGGAAGCATGAAAATCACTTTAAACATGCTAATTTTAGCTCTAAAACTGATGATCTACCTACAAATGTAAACTGACGTTCAAAAATAAAACATTTGAAAACGGACCATTTTTCACCTTTCTGAAGCATGACGTAATGGGGGGGTGTTATCTCTTTTGTCAAAAATCACCTGTTTTTGCTTGAACATTAAATGCCTCCAAATGGTATTTAATTCACTTCCCGTGGTGAAGAAACACTTTTTGAGACCTCAGAGTGAGTAAATTGGCCATTTTCATGCACTTTTAACCATTCCACAAATCTTGTGTTTTGGGCCCTGGAAGCATGAAAATCACTTTAAACATGCAAATTTTAGCTCTAAAACTGATGATCTACCTACAAATGTGAACTGACGTAAAAAAAAAAAACATTTGAAAACGGACCATTTTTCACCTTTCTGCAGCATGACGTAATGGGGGGGGTGTTATCTCTTTTGTCAAAAATCACCTGTTTTTGCTTGAACATTAAATGCCTCCAAATGGTATTTAATTCACTTCCCGGGCCCCTGGAAGCATGAAAATCACTTTAAACATGCTAATTTTAGCTCTAAATCTGATGATCTACCTACAAATGTGAACTGACGTTCAAAAATAAAACATTTGAAAACGGACCATTTTTCACCTTTCTGAAGCATGACGTAATGGGGGGGTGTTATCTCTTTTGTCAAAAATCACCTGTTTTTGCTTGAACATTAAAGGCCTCCAAATGGTATTTAATTCACTTCCCGGGGTGAAGAAACACTTTTTGAGACCTCAGAGTGAGTAAATTGGCCATTTTCATGCACTTTTAACCATTCCACAAATCTTGTGTTTTGGGCCCCTAGAAGCATGAAAATCACTTTAAACATGCTAATTTTAGCTCTAAAACTGATGATCTACCTACAAATGTGAACTGACGTTCAAAAATAAAACATTTGAAAACGGACCATTTTTCACCTTTCTGAAGCATGACGTAATGGGGGGTGTTATCTCTTTTGTCAAAAATCACCTGTTTTTGCTTGAACATTAAATGCCTCCAAATGGTATTTAATTCACTTCCCGTGGTGAAGAAACACTTTTTGAGACCTCAGAGTGAGTAAATTGGCCATTTTCATGCACTTTTAACCATTCCACAAATCTTGTGTTTTGGGCCCCTGGAAGCATGAAAATCACTTTAAACATGCTAATTTTAGCTCTAAAACTGATGATCTACCTACAAATGTGAACTGACGTTCAAAAATATAACATTTGAAAACGGACCATTTTTCACCTTTCTGAAGCATGACGTAATGGGGGGGTGTTATCACTTTTGTCAAAAATCACCTGTTTTTGCTTGAACATTAAATGCCTCCAAATGGTATTTAATTCACTTCCCGGGGTGAAGAAACACTTTTTGAGACCTCAGAGAGAGTAAATTGGCCATTTTCATGCACTTTTAACCATTCCACAAATCTTGTGTTTTGGGCCCCTGGAAGCATGAAAATCACTTTAAACATGCTAATTTTAGCTCTAAAACTGATGATCTACCTACAAATGTGAACTGATGTTAAAAAATAAAACATTTGAAAACGGACCATTTTTCACCTTTCTGCAGCATGACGTAATGGGGGGGGGTGTTATCTCTTTTGTCAAAAATCACCTGTTTTTGCTTGAACATTAAATGCCTCCAAATTGTATTAAATTCACTTCCCGGGGTGAAGAAACACTTTTTGAGACCTCAGAGTGAGTAAATTGGCCATTTTCATGCACTTTTAACCATTTCACAAATCTTGTGTTTTGGGCCCCTGGAAGCATGAAAATCACTTTAAACATGCTAATTTTAGCTCTAAAACTGATGATCTACCTACAAATGTGAACTGACGTTAAAAAATAAAACATTTGAAAACGGACCATTTTTCACCTTTCTGCAGCATGACGTAATGGGGGGGTGTTATCTCTTTTGTCAAAAATCACCTGTTTTTGCTTGAACATTAAATGCCTCCAAATGGTATTTAATTCACTTCCCGGGCCCCTGGAAGCATGAAAATCACTTTAAACGTGCTAATTTTAGCTCTAAAACTGATGATCTACCTACAAATGTGAACTGACATTCAAAAATAAAACATTTGAAAACGGACCATTTTTCACCTTTCTGAAGCATGACGTAATGGGGGGGTGTTATCTCTTTTGTCAAAAATCACCTGTTTTTGCTTGAACATTAAATGCCTCCAAATGGTATTTAATTACCGTCCCGGGGTGAAGAAACACTTTTTGAGACCTCAGAGTGAGTAAATTGGCCATTTTCATGCACTTTTAACCATTCCACAAATCTTGTGTTTTGGGCCCCTGGAAGCATGAAAATCACTTTAAACATGCTAATTTTAGCTCTAAAACTGATGATCTACCTACAAATGTGAACTGACGTTAAAAAATAAAACATTTGAAAATGGACCATTTTTCACCTTTCTGCAGCATGACGTAATGGGGGGGTTATCTCTTTTGTCAAAAATCACCTGTTTTTGCTTGAACATTAAATGCCTCCAAATCGTATTTAATTCACTTCCCGGGCCCCTGGAAGCATGAAAATCACTTTAAACATGCTAATTTTAGCTCTAAAACTGATGATCTACCTACAAATGTGAACTGACTTTCAAAAATAAAACATTTGAAAACGGACCATTTTTCACCTTTCTGAAGCATGACGTAATGGGGGTGTTATCACTTTTGTCAAAAATCACCTGTTTTTGCTTGAACATTAAATGCCTCCAAATGGTATTTAATTCACTTCCCGGGGTGAAGAAACACTTTTTGAGACCTCAGAGTGAGTAAATTGGCCATTTTCATGCACTTTTAACCATTCCACAAATCTTGTGTTTTGGGCCCCTGGAAGCATGAAAATCACTATAAACATGCTAATTTTAGCTCTAAAACTGATGATCTACCTACAAATGTGAACTGACGTTAAAAAATAAAACATTTGAAAACGCACCATTTTTCACCTTTATGCAGCATGACGTAATGGGGGGGGTGTTATCTCTTTTGTCAAAAATCACCTGTTTTTGCTTGAACATTAAATGCCTCCAAATTGTATTAAATTCACTTCCCGGGGTGAAGAAACACTTTTTGAGACCTCAGAGTGAGTAAATTGGCCATTTTCATGCACTTTTAACCATTCCACAAATCTTGTGTTTTGGGCCCCTGGAAGCATGAAAATCACTTTAAACATGCTAATTTTAGCTCTAAAACTGATGATCTACCTACAAATGTGAACTGACGTTAAAAAATAAAACATTTGAAAACTGACCATTTTTCACCTTTCTGCAGCATGACATAATGGGGGGGGTGTTATCACTTTTGTCAAAAATCACCTGTTTTTGCTTGAACATTAAATGCCTCCAAATGGTATTTAATTCACGTCCCGGGCCCCTGGAAGCATGAAAATCACTTTAAACGTGCTAATTTTAGCTCTAAAACTGATGATCTACCTACAAATGTGAACTGACATTAAAAAATAAAACATTTGAAAACGGACAATTTTTCACCTTTCTGAAGCATGACGTAATGGGGGGGGTGTTATCTCTTTTGTCAAAAATCACCTGTTTTTGCTTGAACATTAAATGCCTCCAAATGGTATTTAATTCACTTCCCGTGGTGAAGAAACACTTTTTGAGACCTCAGAGTGAGTAAATTGGCCATTTTCATGCACTTTTAACCATTCCACAAATCTTGTGTTTTGGGCCCTGGAAGCATGAAAATCACTTTAAACATGCTAATTTTAGCTCTAAAACTGATGATCTACCTACAAACGTGAACTGACGTTAAAAAAAAACATTTGAAAACTGACCATTTTTTACCTTTCTGCAGCATGACGTAATGGGGGGGTGTTATCTCTTTTGTCAAAAATCACCTGTTTTTGCTTGAACATTAAATGCCTCCAAATGGTATTTAATTCACTTCCCGTGGTGAAGAAACACTTTTTGAGACCTCAGAGTGAGTAAATTGGCCATGTTCATGCACTTTTAACCATTCCACAAATCTTGTGTTTTGGGCCCCTGGAAGCATGAAAATCACTTTAAACATGCTAATTTTAGCTCTAAAACTGATGATCTACCTACAAATGTGAACTGACATTAAAAAATAAAACATTTGAAAACGGACCATTTTTCACCTTTCTGCAGCATGACGTAATGGGGGGTGTTATCTCTTTTGTCAAAAATCACCTGTTTTTGCTTGAACATTAAATGCCTCCAAATGGTATTTAATTCACTTCCCGGGATCCTGGAAGCATGAAAATCACTTTAAACATGCTAATTTTAGCTCTAAAACTGATGATCTACCTACAAATGTGAACTGAAGTTCAAAAATAAAACATTTGAAAACGGACCATTTTTCACCTTTCTGAAGCATGACATAATGGGGGGTGTTATCTCTTTTGTCAAAAATCACCTGTTTTTGCTTGAACATTAAATGCCTCCAAATGGTATTTAATTCACTTCCCGTGGTGAAGAAACACTTTTTGAGACCTCAGAGTGAGTAAATTGGCCATTTTCATGCACTTTTAACCATTCCACAAATCTTGTGTTTTGGGCCCTGGAAGCATGAAAATCACTTTAAACATGCAAATTTTAGCTCTAAAACTGATGATCTACCTACAAATGTGAACTGACGTTAAAAAAAACATTTGAAAACGGACCATTTTTCACCTTTCTGCAGCATGACGTAATGGGGGGGTGTTATCTCTTTTGTCAAAAATCACCTGTTTTTGCTTGAACATTAAATGCCTCCAAATGGTATTTAATTCACTTCCCGGGCCCCTGGAAGCATGAAAATCACTTTAAACATGCTAATTTTAGCTCTAAAACTGATGATCTACCTACAAATGTGAACTGACGTTCAAAAATAAAACATTTGAAAACGAACCATTTTTCACCTTTCTGCAGCATGACGTAATGGGGGGGTGTTATCTCTTTTGTCAAAAATCACCTGTTTTTGCTTGAACATTAAATGCCTCAAAATGGTATTTAATTCACTTCCCGGGCCCCTGGTAGCATGAAAATCACTTTAAACATGCTAATTTTAGCTCTAAAACTGATAATCTACCTACAAATGTGAACTTACATTCAAAAATAAAACATTTGAAAACGGACCGTTTTTCACCTTTCTGAAGCATGACGTAATGGGGGGGTGTTATCTCTTTTGTCAAAAATCACCTGTTTTTGCTTGAACATTAAATGCCTCCAAATGGTATTTAATTCACTTCCCGTGGTGAAGAAACACTTTTTGAGACCTCAGAGTGAGTAAATTGGCCATGTTCATGCACTTTTAACCATTCCACAAATCTTGTGTTTTGGGCCCCTGGAAGCATGAAAATCACTTTAAACATGCTAATTTTAGCTCTAAAACTGATGATCTACCTACAAATGTGAACTGACATTAAAAAATAAAACATTTGAAAACGGACCATTTTTCACCTTTCTGCAGCATGACGTAATGGGGGGGTGTTATCTCTTTTGTCAAAAATCACCTGTTTTTGCTTGAACATTAAATGCCTCCAAATGGTATTTCATTCACTTCCCGGGCCACTGGTAGCATGAAAATCACTTTAAACATGCTAATTTTAGCTCTAAAACTGATGATCTACCTACAAATGTGAACTGACGTTCAAAAATAAAACATTTGAAAACGGACCATTTTTCACCTTTCTGAAGCATGACGTAATGGGGGGGTGTTATCTCTTTTGTCAAAAATCACCTGTTTTTGCTTGAACATTAAATGCCTCCAAATGGTATTTAATTCACTTCCCGGGATGAAGAAACACTTTTTGAGACCTCAGAGTGAGTAAATTGGCCATTTTCATGCACTTTTAACCATTCCACAAATCTTGTGTTTTGGGCCCCTGGAAGCATGAAAATCACTTTAAACATGCTAATTTTAGCTCTAAAACTGATGATCTACCTACAAATGTGAACTGACTTTCAAAAATAAAACATTTGAAAACGGACAATTTTTCACCTTTCTGAAGCATGACGTAATGGGGGGGGTGTTATCTCTTTTGTCAAAAATCACCTGTTTTTGCTTGAACATTAAATGCCTCCAAATGGTATTTAATTCACTTCCCGTGGTGAAGAAACACTTTTTGAGACCTCAGAGTGAGTAAATTGGCCATTTTCATGCACTTTTAACCATTCCACAAATCTTGTGTTTTGGGCCCTGGAAGCATGAAAATCACTTTAAACATGCTAATTTTAGCTCTAAAACTGATGATCTACCTACAAACGTGAACTGACGTTAAAAAAAAAACATTTGAAAACTGACCATTTTTCACCTTTCTGCAGCATGACGTAATGGGGGGGTGTTATCTCTTTTGTCAAAAATCACCTGTTTTTGCTTGAACATTAAATGCCTCCAAATGGTATTTAATTCACTTCCCGTGGTGAAGAAACACTTTTTGAGACCTCAGAGTGAGTAAATTGGCCATGTTCATGCACTTTTAACCATTCCACAAATCTTGTGTTTTGGGCCCCTGGAAGCATGAAAATCACTTTAAACATGCTAATTTTAGCTCTAAAACTGATGATCTACCTACAAATGTGAACTGACATTAAAAAATAAAACATTTGAAAACGGACCATTTTTCACCTTTCTGCAGCATGACGTAATGGGGGGGTGTTATCTCTTTTGTCAAAAATCACCTGTTTTTGCTTGAACATTAAATGCCTCCAAATGGTATTTAATTCACTTCCCGGGATCCTGGAAGCATGAAAATCACTTTAAACATGCTAATTTTAGCTCTAAAACTGATGATCTACCTACAAATGTGAACTGAAGTTCAAAAATAAAACATTTGAAAACGGACCATTTTTCACCTTTCTGAAGCATGACATAATGGGGGGTGTTATCTCTTTTTGTCAAAAATCACCTGTTTTTGCTTGAACATTAAATGCCTCCAAATGGTATTTAATTCACTTCCCGTGGTGAAGAAACACTTTTTGAGACCTCAGAGTGAGTAAATTGGCCATTTTCATGCACTTTTAACCATTCCACAAATCTTGTGTTTTGGGCCCTGGAAGCATGAAAATCACTTTAAACATGCAAATTTTAGCTCTAAAACTGATGATCTACCTACAAATGTGAACTGACGTTAAAAAAAAACATTTGAAAACGGACCATTTTTCACCTTTCTGCAGCATGACGTAATGGGGGGGGTGTTATCTCTTTTGTCAAAAATCACCTGTTTTTGCTTGAACATTAAATGCCTCCAAATGGTATTTAATTCACTTCCCGGGCCCCTGGAAGCATGAAAATCACTTTAAACATGCTAATTTTAGCTCTAAAACTGATGATCTACCTACAAATGTGAACTGACGTTCAAAAATAAAACATTTGAAAACGGACCATTTTTCACCTTTCTGAAGCATGACGTAATGGGGGGGTGTTATCACTTTTGTCAAAAATCACCTGTTTTTGCTTGAACATTAAATGCCTCCAAATGGTATTTAATTCACTTCCCGGGGTGAAGAAACACTTTTTGAGACATCAGAGTGAGTAAATTGGCCATTTTCATGCACTTTTAACCATTCCACAAATCTTGTGTTTTGGGCCCCTGGAAGCATGAAAATCACTTTAAACATGCTAATTTTAGCTCTAAAACTGATGATCTACCTACAAATGTGAACTGACATTAAAAAATAAAACATTTGAAAACGGACCATTTTTCACCTTTCTGCAGCATGACGTAATGGGGGGGTGTTATCTCTTTTGTCAAAAATCACCTGTTTTTGCTTGAACATTAAATGCCCCCAAATGGTATTTAATTCACTTCCCGGGCCCCTGGAAGCATGAAAATCACTTTAAACATGCTAATTTTAGCTCTAAAACTGATGATCTACCTACAAATGTGAACTGACGTTCAAAAATAAAACATTTGAAAACGGACCATTTTTCACCTTTCTGAAGCATGACGTAATGGGGGGGTGTTATCTCTTTTGTCAAAAATCACCTGTTTTTGCTTGAACATTAAATGCCTCCAAATGGTATTTAATTCACTTCCCGTGGTGAAGAAACACTTTTTGAGACCTCAGAGTGAGTAAATTGGCCATTTTCATGCACTTTTAACCATTCCACAAATCTTGTGTTTTGGGCCCTGGAAGCATGAAAATCACTTTAAACATGCAAATTTTAGCTCTAAAACTGATGATCTACCTACAAATGTGAACTGATGTTAAAAAAAAAAACATTTGAAAACGGATCATTTTTCACCTTTCTGCAGCATGACGTAATGGGGGGGGTGTTATCTCTTTTGTCAAAAATCACCTGTTTTTGCTTGAACATTAAATGCCTCCAAATGGTATTTAAATCACTTCCCGGGCCCCTGGAAGCATGAAAATCACTTTAAACATGCTAATTTTAGCTCTAAAACTGATGATCTACCTACAAATGTAAACTGACGTTCAAAAATAAAACATTTGAAAACGGACCATTTTTCACCTTTCTGAAGCATGACGTAATGAGGGGTGTTATCTCTTTTGTCAAAAATCACCTGTTTTTGCTTGAACATTAAATGCCTCCAAATGGTATTTAATTCACTTCCCGGGGTGAAGAAACACTTTTTGAGACCTCAGAGTGAGTAAATTGGCCATTTTCATGCACTTTTAACCATTCCACAAATCTTGTGTTTTGGGCCCCTGGAAGCATGAAAATCACTTTAAACATGCTAATTTTAGCTCTAAAACTGATGATCTACCTACAAATGTGAACTGACATTAAAAAATAAAACATTTGAAAACGGACCATTTTTCACCTTTCTGCAGCATGACGTAATGGGGGGGTGTTATCTCTTTTGTCAAAAATCACCTGTTTTTGCTTGAACATTAAATGCCTCCAAATGGTATTTAATTCACTTCCCGGGCCCCTGGAAGCATGAAAATCACTTTAAACATGCTAATTTTAGCTCTAAATCTGATGATCTACCTACAAATGTGAACTGACGTTCAAAAATAAAACATTTGAAAACGGACCATTTTTCACCTTTCTGAAGCATGACGTAATGGGGGGGTGTTATCTCTTTTGTCAAAAATCACCTGTTTTTGCTTGAACATTAAATGCCTCCAAATGGTATTTAATTCACTTCCCGGGGTGAAGAAACACTTTTTGAGACCTCAGAGTGAGTAAATTGGCCATTTTCATGCACTTTTAACCATTCCACAAATCTTGTGTTTTGGGCCCCTAGAAGCATGAAAATCACTTTAAACATGCTAATTTTAGCTCTAAAACTGATGATCTACCTACAAATGTGAACTGACGTTCAAAAATAAAACATTTGAAAACGGACCATTTTTCACCTTTCTGAAGCATGACGTAATGGGGGGTGTTATCTCTTTTGTCAAAAATCACCTGTTTTTGCTTGAACATTAAATGCCTCCAAATGGTATTTAATTCACTTCCCGTGGTGAAGAAACACTTTTTGAGACCTCAGAGTGAGTAAATTGGCCATTTTCATGCACTTTTAACCATTCCACAAATCTTGTGTTTTGGGCCCCTGGAAGCATGAAAATCACTTTAAACATGCTAATTTTAGCTCTAAAACTGATGATCTACCTACAAATGTGAACTGACGTTCAAAAATATAACATTTGAAAACGGACCATTTTTCACCTTTCTGAAGCATGACGTAATGGGGGGGTGTTATCACTTTTGTCAAAAATCACCTGTTTTTGCTTGAACATTAAATGCCTCCAAATGGTATTTAATTCACTTCCCGGGGTGAAGAAACACTTTTTGAGACCTCAGAGAGAGTAAATTGGCCATTTTCATGCACTTTTAACCATTCCACAAATCTTGTGTTTTGGGCCCCTGGAAGCATGAAAATCACTTTAAACATGCTAATTTTAGCTCTAAAACTGATGATCTACCTACAAATGTGAACTGATGTTAAAAAATAAAACATTTGAAAACGGACCATTTTTCACCTTTCTGCAGCATGACGTAATGGGGGGGGTGTTATCTCTTTTGTCAAAAATCACCTGTTTTTGCTTGAACATTAAATGCCTCCAAATTGTATTAAATTCACTTCCCGGGGTGAAGAAACACTTTTTGAGACCTCAGAGTGAGTAAATTGGCCATTTTCATGCACTTTTAACCATTTCACAAATCTTGTGTTTTGGGCCCCTGGAAGCATGAAAATCACTTTAAACATGCTAATTTTAGCTCTAAAACTGATGATCTACCTACAAATGTGAACTGACGTTAAAAAATAAAACATTTGAAAACGGACCATTTTTCACCTTTCTGCAGCATGACGTAATGGGGGGGTGTTATCTCTTTTGTCAAAAATCACCTGTTTTTGCTTGAACATTAAATGCCTCCAAATGGTATTTAATTCACTTCCCGGGCCCCTGGAAGCATGAAAATCACTTTAAACGTGCTAATTTTAGCTCTAAAACTGATGATCTACCTACAAATGTGAACTGACATTCAAAAATAAAACATTTGAAAACGGACCATTTTTCACCTTTCTGAAGCATGACGTAATGGGGGGGTGTTATCTCTTTTGTCAAAAATCACCTGTTTTTGCTTGAACATTAAATGCCTCCAAATGGTATTTAATTACCGTCCCGGGGTGAAGAAACACTTTTTGAGACCTCAGAGTGAGTAAATTGGCCATTTTCATGCACTTTTAACCATTCCACAAATCTTGTGTTTTGGGCCCCTGGAAGCATGAAAATCACTTTAAACATGCTAATTTTAGCTCTAAAACTGATGATCTACCTACAAATGTGAACTGACGTTAAAAAATAAAACATTTGAAAATGGACCATTTTTCACCTTTCTGCAGCATGACGTAATGGGGGGGTTATCTCTTTTGTCAAAAATCACCTGTTTTTGCTTGAACATTAAATGCCTCCAAATCGTATTTAATTCACTTCCCGGGCCCCTGGAAGCATGAAAATCACTTTAAACATGCTAATTTTAGCTCTAAAACTGATGATCTACCTACAAATGTGAACTGACTTTCAAAAATAAAACATTTGAAAACGGACCATTTTTCACCTTTCTGAAGCATGACGTAATGGGGGTGTTATCACTTTTGTCAAAAATCACCTGTTTTTGCTTGAACATTAAATGCCTCCAAATGGTATTTAATTCACTTCCCGGGGTGAAGAAACACTTTTTGAGACCTCAGAGTGAGTAAATTGGCCATTTTCATGCACTTTTAACCATTCCACAAATCTTGTGTTTTGGGCCCCTGGAAGCATGAAAATCACTATAAACATGCTAATTTTAGCTCTAAAACTGATGATCTACCTACAAATGTGAACTGACGTTAAAAAATAAAACATTTGAAAACGCACCATTTTTCACCTTTATGCAGCATGACGTAATGGGGGGGGTGTTATCTCTTTTGTCAAAAATCACCTGTTTTTGCTTGAACATTAAATGCCTCCAAATTGTATTAAATTCACTTCCCGGGGTGAAGAAACACTTTTTGAGACCTCAGAGTGAGTAAATTGGCCATTTTCATGCACTTTTAACCATTCCACAAATCTTGTGTTTTGGGCCCCTGGAAGCATGAAAATCACTTTAAACATGCTAATTTTAGCTCTAAAACTGATGATCTACCTACAAATGTGAACTGACGTTCAAAAATAAAACATTTGAAAACGGACCATTTTTCACCTTTCTGCAGCATGACGTAATGGGGGGGGTTATCTCTTTTGTCAAAAATCACCTGTTTTTGCTTGAACATTAAATGCCTCCAAATCGTATTTAATTCACTTCCCGGGCCCCTGGAAGCATGAAAATCACTTTAAACATGCTAATTTTAGCTCTAAAACTGATAATCTACCTACAAATGTGAACTTACATTCAAAAATAAAACATTTGAAAACGGACCATTTTTCACCTTTCTGAAGCATGACGTAATGGGGGGGGTGTTATCTCTTTTGTCAAAAATCACCTGTTTTTGCTTGAACATTAAATGCCTCCAAATGGTATTTAATTACCTTCCCGGGGTGAAGAAACACTTTTTGAGACCTCAGAGTGAGTAAATTGGCCATTTTCATGCACTTTTAACCATTCCACAAATCTTGTGTTTTGGGCCCCTGGAAGCATGAAAATCACTTTAAACATGCTAATTTTAGCTCTAAAACTGATGATCTACCTACAAATGTGAACTGACGTTAAAAAATAAAACATTTGAAAACGGACCATTTTTCACCTTTCTGCAGCATGACGTAATGGGGGGGGTTATCTCTTTTGTCAAAAATCACCTGTTTTTGCTTGAACATTAAATGCCTCCAAATGGTATTTAATTACCTTCCCGGGGTGAAGAAACACTTTTTGAGACCTCAGAGTGAGTAAATTGGCCATTTTCATGCACTTTTAACCATTCCACAAATCTTGTGTTTTGGGCCCCTAGAAGCATGAAAATCACTTTAAACATGCTAATTTTAGCTCTAAAACTGATGATCTACCTACAAATGTGAACTGACGTTAAAAAATAAAACATTTGAAAACGGACCATTTTTCACCTTTCTGCAGCATGACGTAATGGGGGGGTTATCTCTTTTGTCAAAAATCACCTGTTTTTGCTTGAACATTAAATGCCTCCAAATCGTATTTAATTCACTTCCCGGGCCCCTGGAAGCATGAAAATCACTTTAAACATGCTAATTTTAGCTCTAAAACTGATGATCTACCTACAAATGTGAACTGACTTTCAAAAATAAAACATTTGAAAACGGACAATTTTTCACCTTTCTGAAGCATGACGTAATGGGGGGTGTTATCTCTTTTGTCAAAAATCACCTGTTTTTGCTTGAACATTAAATGCCTCCAAATGGTATTTAATTCACTTCCCGTGGTGAAGAAACACTTTTTGAGACCTCAGAGTGAGTAAATTGGCCATTTTCATGCACTTTTAACCATTCCACAAATCTTGTGTTTTGGGCCCTGGGAGCATGAAAATCACTTTAAACATGCAAATTTTAGCTCTAAAACTGATGATCTACCTACAAATGTGAACTGACGTTAAAAAAAAAACATTTGAAAACGGACCATTTTACCCCTTTCTGCAGCATGACGTAATGAGGGGGGTGTTATCTCTTTTGTCAAAAATCACCTGTTTTTGCTTGAACATTAAATGCCTCCAAATGGTATTTAATTCACTTCCCGGGCCCCTGGAAGCATGAAAATCACTTTAAACATGCTAATTTTAGCTCTAAAACTGATGATCTACCTACAAATGTGAACTGACGTTCAAAAATAAAACATTTGAAAACGGACCATTTTTCACCTTTCTGAAGCATGACGTAATGGGGGGGGGTGTTATCACTTTTGTCAAAAATCACCTGTTTTTGCTTGAACATTAAATGCCTCCAAATGGTATTTAATTCACTTCCCGGGCCCCTGGTAGCATGAAAATCACTTTAAACATGCTAATTTTAGCTCTAAAACTGATAATCTACCTACAAATGTGAACTTACATTCAAAAATAAAACATTTGAAAACGGACCATTTTTCACCTTTCTGAAGCATGACGTAATGGGGGGGGTGTTATCTCTTTTGTCAAAAATCACCTGTTTTTGCTTGAACATTAAATGCCTCCAAATGGTATTTAATTACCTTCCCGGGGTGAAGAAACACTTTTTGAGACCTCAGAGTGAGTAAATTGGCCATTTTCATGCACTTTTAACCATTCCACAAATCTTGTGTTTTGGGCCCCTGGAAGCATGAAAATCACTTTAAACATGCTAATTTTAGCTCTAAAACTGATGATCTACCTACAAATGTGAACTGACGTTAAAAAATAAAACATTTGAAAACGGACCATTTTTCACCTTTCTGCAGCATGACGTAATGGGGGGGTTATCTCTTTTGTCAAAAATCACCTGTTTTTGCTTGAACATTAAATGCCTCCAAATCGTATTTAATTCACTTCCCGGGCCCCTGGAAGCATGAAAATCACTTTAAACATGCTAATTTTAGCTCTAAAACTGATGATCTACCTACAAATGTGAACTGACGTTCAAAAATAAAACATTTGAAAACGGACCATTTTTCACCTTTCTGAAGCATGACGTAATGGGGGGGGTGTTATCACTTTTGTCAAAAATCACCTGTTTTTGCTTGAACATTAAATGCCTCCAAATGGTATTTAATTCACTTCCCGGGCCCCTGGTAGCATGAAAATCACTTTAAACATGCTAATTTTAGCTCTAAAACTGATAATCTACCTACAAATGTGAACTTACATTCAAAAATAAAACATTTGAAAACGGACCATTTTTCACCTTTCTGAAGCATGACGTAATGGGGGGGGGTGTTATCTCTTTTGTCAAAAATCACCTGTTTTTGCTTGAACATTAAATGCCTCCAAATGGTATTTAATTACCTTCCCGGGGTGAAGAAACACTTTTTGAGACCTCAGAGTGAGTAAATTGGCCATTTTCATGCACTTTTAACCATTCCACAAATCTTGTGTTTTGGGCCCCTGGAAGCATGAAAATCACTTTAAACATGCTAATTTTAGCTCTAAAACTGATGATCTACCTACAAATGTGAACTGACGTTAAAAAATAAAACATTTGAAAACGGACCATTTTTCACCTTTCTGCAGCATGACGTAATGGGGGGGGTTATCTCTTTTGTCAAAAATCACCTGTTTTTGCTTGAACATTAAATGCCTCCAAATCGTATTTAATTCACTTCCCGGGCCCCTGGAAGCATGAAAATCACTTTAAACATGCTAATTTTAGCTCTAAAACTGATGATCTACCTACAAATGTGAACTGACGTTCAAAAATAAAACATTTGAAAACGGACCATTTTTCACCTTTCTGAAGCATGACGTAATGGGGGGGTGTTATCTCTTTTGTCAAAAATCACCTGTTTTTGCTTGAACATTAAATGCCTCCAAATGGTATTTAATTCACTTCCCGGGCCCCTGGAAGCATGAAAATCACTTTAAACATGCTAATTTTAGCTCTAAAACTGATGATCTACCTACAAATGTGAACTGACGTTAAAAAAAAAAACATTTGAAAACGGACCATTTTTCACCTTTCTGCAGCATGACGTAATGGGGGGGTGTTATCTCTTTTGTCAAAAATCACCTGTTTTTGCTTGAACATTAAATGCCTCCAAATGGTATTTCATTCACTTCCCGGGCCACTGGTAGCATGAAGATCACTTTAAACATGCTAATTTTAGCTCTAAAACTGATGATCCACCTACAAATGTGAACTGACGTTCAAAAATAAAACATTTGAAAACGGACCATTTTTCACCTTTCTGAAGCATGACGTAATGGGGGGGTGTTATCTCTTTTGTCAAAAATCACCTGTTTTTGCTTGAACATTAAATGCCTCCAAATGGTATTTAATTCACTTCCCGGGGTGAAGAAACACTTTTTGAGACCTCAGAGTGAGTAAATTGGCGATTTTCATGCACTTTTAACCATTCCACAAATCTTGTGTTTTGGGCCCCTGGAAGCATGAAAATCACTTTAAACATGCTAATTTTAGCTCTAAAACTGATGATCTACCTACAAATGTGAACTGACTTTCAAAAATAAATATTTGAAAACAGACAATTTTTCACCTTTCTGAAGCATGACGTAATGGGGGGGTGTTATCTCTTTTGTCAAAAATCACCTGTTTTTGCTTGAACATTAAATGCCTCCAAATGGTATTTAATTCACTTCCCGGGCCCCTGGAAGCATGAAAATCACTTTAAACATGCTCATTTTAGCTCTAAAACTGATGATCTACCTACAAATGTGAACTGACGTTCAAAAATAAAACCATTTGAAAACGGACCATTTTTCACCTTTCTGAAGCATGACGTAATGGGGGGGTGTTATCTCTTTTGTCAAAAATCACCTGTTTTTGCTTGAACATTAAATGCCTCCAAATGGTATGGTATTTAATTCACTTCCCGTGGTGAAGAAACACTTTTTGAGACCTCAGAGTGAGTAAATTGGCCATTTTCATGCACTTTTAACCATTCCACAAATCTTGTGTTTTGGGCCCTGGAAGCATGAAAATCACTTTAAACATGCTAATTTTAGCTCTAAAACTGATGATCTACCTACAAATGTGAACTGACGTTAAAAAAAAAACATTTGAAAACTGACCATTTTTCACCTTTCTGCAGCATGACGTAATGGGGGGGTGTTATCTCTTTTGTCAAAAATCACCTGTTTTTGCTTGAACATTAAATGCCTCCAAATGGTATTTCATTCACTTCCCGGGCCCCTGGAAGCATGAAAATCACTTTAAACATGCTAATTTTAGCTCTAAAACTGATTATCTACCTACAAATGTGAACTGACGTTCAAAAATAAAACATTTGAAAACGGACCATTTTTCACCTTTCTGAAGCATGACGTAATGGGGGGGGTGTTATCACTTTTGTCAAAAATCATCTGTTTTTGCTTGAACATTAAATGCCTCCAAATGGTATTTAATTCACTTCCCGGGGTGAAGAAACACTTTTTGAGACCTCAGAGTGAGTAAATTGGCCATTTTCATGCACTTTTAACCATTCCACAAATCTTGTGTTTTGGGCCCCTGGAAGCATGAAAATCACTTTAAACATGCTAATTTTAGCTCTAAAACTGATGATCTACCTACAAATGTGAACTGACATTAAAAAATAAAACATTTGAAAACGGACCATTTTTCACCTTTCTGCAGCATGACGTAATGGGGGGGTGTTATCTCTTTTGTCAAAAATCACCTGTTTTTGCTTGAACATTAAATGCCTCCAAATGGTATTTAATTCACTTCCCGGGCCCCTGGAAGCATGAAAATCACTTTAAACATGCTAATTTTAGCTCTAAAACTGATGATCTACCTACAAATGTGAACTGACGTTCAAAAATAAAACATTTGAAAACGGACCATTTTTCACCTTTCTGAAGCATGACGTAATGGGGGGGTGTTATCTCTTTTGTCAAAAATCACCTGTTTTTGCTTGAACATTAAATGCCTCCAAATGGTATTTAATTCACTTCCCGTGGTGAAGAAACACTTTTTGAGACCTCAGAGTGAGTAAATTGGCCATTTTCATGCACTTTTAACCATTCCACAAATCTTGTGTTTTGGGCCCTGGAAGCATGAAAATCACTTTAAACATGCAAATTTTAGCTCTAAAACTGATGATCTACCTACAAATGTGAACTGACGTTAAAAAAAAAACATTTGAAAACGGACCATTTTTCACCTTTCTGAAGCATGACGTAATGGGGGGGTGTTATCACTTTTGTCAAAAATCACCTGTTTTTGCTTGAACATTAAATGCCTCCAAATGGTATTTAATTCACTTCCCGGGGTGAAGAAACACTTTTTGAGACCTCAGAGTGAGTAAATTGGCCATTTTCATGCACTTTTAACCATTCCACAAATCTTGTGTTTTGGGCCCCTGGAAGCATGAAAATCACTTTAAACATGCTAATTTTAGCTCTAAAACTGATGATCTACCTACAAATGTGAACTGACATTAAAAAATAAAACATTTGAAAACGGACCATTTTTCACCTTTCTGCAGCATGACGTAATGGGGGGGGGTGTTATCTCTTTTGTCAAAAATCACCTGTTTTTGCTTGAACATTAAATGCCTCCAAATGGTATTTAATTCACTTCCTGGGCCCCTGGAAGCATGAAAATCACTTTAAACATGCTAATTTTAGCTCTAAAACTGATGATCTACCTACAAATGTGAACTGACGTTCAAAAATAAAACATTTGAAAACGGACCATTTTTCACCTTTCTGAAGCATGACGTAATGGGGGGGTGTTATCTCTTTTGTCAAAAATCACCTGTTTTTGCTTGAACATTAAATGCCTCCAAATGGTATTTAATTCACTTCCCGTGGTGAAGAAACACTTTTTGAGACCTCAGAGTGAGTAAATTGGCCATTTTCATACACTTTTAACCATTCCACAAATCTTGTGTTTTGGGCCCTGGAAGCATGAAAATCACTTTAAACATGCAAATTTTAGCTCTAAAACTGATGATCTACCTACAAATGTGAACTGACGTTAAAAAAAAAAACATTTGAAAACGGACCATTTTTCACCTTTCTGCAGCATGACGTAATGGGGGGGGTGTTATCTCTTTTGTCAAAAATCACCTGTTTTTGCTTGAACATTAAATGCCTCCAAATGGTATTTAATTCACTTCCCGGGCCCCTGGAAGCATGAAAATCACTTTAAACATGCTAATTTTAGCTCTAAAACTGATGATCTACCTACAAATGTGAACTGACGTTCAAAAATAAAACATTTGAAAACGGACCATTTTTCACCTTTCTGAAGCATGACGTAATGGGGGGGTGTTATCACTTTTGTCAAAAATCACCGGTTTTTGCTTGAACATTAAATGCCTCCAAATGGTATTTAATTCACTTCCCGGGGTGAAGAAACACTTTTTGAGACCTCAGAGTGAGTAAATTGGCCATTTTCATGCACTTTTAACCATTCCACAAATCTTGTGTTTTGGGCCCCTGGAAGCATGAAAATCACTTTAAACATGCTAATTTTAGCTCTAAAACTGATGATCTACCTACAAATGTGAACTGACGTTAAAAAATAAAACATTTGAAAACGGACCATTTTTCACCTTTCTGCAGCATGACGTAATGGGGGGGTGTTATCTCTTTTGTCAAAAATCACCGGTTTTTGCTTGAACATTAAATGCCTCCAAATGGTATTTAATTCACTTCCCGGGCCCCTGGAAGCATGAAAATCACTTTAAACGTGCTAATTTTAGCTCTAAAACTGATGATCTACCTACAAATGTGAACTGACTTTCAAAAATAAAACATTTGAAAACGGACAATTTTTCACCTTTCTGAAGCATGACGTAATGGGGGTGTTATCTCTTTTGTTAAAAATCACCTGTTTTTGCTTGAACATTAAATGCCTCAAAATGGTATTTAATTCACTTCCCGGGCCCCTGGTAGCATGAAAATCACTTTAAACATGCTAATTTTAGCTCTAAAACTGATGATCTACCTACAAATGTGAACTTACATTCAAAAATAAAACATTTGAAAACGGACCATTTTTCACCTTTCTGAAGCATGACGTAATGGGGGGGTTATCTCTTTTGTCAAAAATCACCTGTTTTTGCTTGAACATTAAATGCCTCCAAATGGTATTTAATTACCTTCCCGGGGTGAAGAAACACTTTTTGAGACCTCAGAGTGAGTAAATTGGCCATTGTCATGCACTTTTAACCATTCCACAAATCTTGTGTTTTGGGCCCCTGGAAGCATGAAAATCACTTTAAACATGCTAATTTTAGCTCTAAAACTGATGATCTACCAACAAATGTGAACTGACGTTAAAAAATAAAACATTTGAAAACGGACCATTTTTCACCTTTCTGCAGCATTACGTAATGGGGGGGTTATCTCTTTTGTCAAAAATCACCTGTTTTTGCTTGAACATTAAATGCCTCCAAATGGTATTTAATTCACTTCCCGGGCCCCTGGAAGCATGAAAATCACTTTAAACATGCTAATTTTAGCTCTAAAACTGATGATCTACCTACAAATGTGAACTGACGTTCAAAAATAAAACATTTGAAAACGGACCATTTTTCACCTTTCTGAAGCATGACGTAATGGGGGGTGTTATCTCTTTTGTCAAAAATCACCTGTTTTTGCTTGAACATTAAATGCCTCCAAATGGTATTTAATTCACTTCCCGTGGTGAAGAAACACTTTTTGAGACCTCAGAGTGAGTAAATTGGCCATTTTCATGCACTTTTAACCATTCCACAAATCTTGTGTTTTGGGCCCTGGAAGCATGAAAATCACTTTAAACATGCTAATTTTAGCTCTAAAACTGATGATCTACCTACAAATGTGAACTGACGTTAAAAAAAAACATTTGAAAACGGACCATTTTTCACCTTTCTGCAGCATGACGTAATGGGGGGGTGTTATCTCTTTTGTCAAAAATCACCTGTTTTTGCTTGAACATTAAATGCCTCCAAATGGTATTTAATTCACTTCCCGGGCCCCTGGAAGCATGAAAATCACTTTAAACATGCTAATTTTAGCTCTAAAACTGATGATCTACCTACAAATGTGAACTGACGTTCAAAAATATAACATTTGAAAACGGACCATTTTTCACCTTTCTGAAGCATGACGTAATGGGGGGGTGTTATCACTTTTGTCAAAAATCACCTGTTTTTGCTTGAACATTAAATGCCTCCAAATGGTATTTAATTCACTTCCCGGGGTGAAGAAACACTTTTTGAGACCTCAGAGAGAGTAAATTGGCCATTTTCATGCACTTTTAACCATTCCACAAATCTTGTGTTTTGGGCCCCTGGAAGCATGAAAATCACTTTAAACATGCTAATTTTAGCTCTAAAACTGATGATCTACCTACAAATGTGAACTGATGTTAAAAAATAAAACATTTGAAAACGGACCATTTTTCACCTTTCTGCAGCATGACGTAATGGGGGGGGGTGTTATCTCTTTTGTCAAAAATCACCTGTTTTTGCTTGAACATTAAATGCCTCCAAATTGTATTAAATTCACTTCCCGGGGTGAAGAAACACTTTTTGAGACCTCAGAGTGAGTAAATTGGCCATTTTCATGCACTTTTAACCATTTCACAAATCTTGTGTTTTGGGCCCCTGGAAGCATGAAAATCACTTTAAACATGCTAATTTTAGCTCTAAAACTGATGATCTACCTACAAATGTGAACTGACGTTAAAAAATAAAACATTTGAAAACGGACCATTTTTCACCTTTCTGCAGCATGACGTAATGGGGGGGTGTTATCTCTTTTGTCAAAAATCACCTGTTTTTGCTTGAACATTAAATGCCTCCAAATGGTATTTAATTCACTTCCCGGGCCCCTGGAAGCATGAAAATCACTTTAAACGTGCTAATTTTAGCTCTAAAACTGATGATCTACCTACAAATGTGAACTGACATTCAAAAATAAAACATTTGAAAACGGACCATTTTTCACCTTTCTGAAGCATGACGTAATGGGGGGGTGTTATCTCTTTTGTCAAAAATCACCTGTTTTTGCTTGAACATTAAATGCCTCCAAATGGTATTTAATTACCGTCCCGGGGTGAAGAAACACTTTTTGAGACCTCAGAGTGAGTAAATTGGCCATTTTCATGCACTTTTAACCATTCCACAAATCTTGTGTTTTGGGCCCCTGGAAGCATGAAAATCACTTTAAACATGCTAATTTTAGCTCTAAAACTGATGATCTACCTACAAATGTGAACTGACGTTAAAAAATAAAACATTTGAAAATGGACCATTTTTCACCTTTCTGCAGCATGACGTAATGGGGGGGTTATCTCTTTTGTCAAAAATCACCTGTTTTTGCTTGAACATTAAATGCCTCCAAATCGTATTTAATTCACTTCCCGGGCCCCTGGAAGCATGAAAATCACTTTAAACATGCTAATTTTAGCTCTAAAACTGATGATCTACCTACAAATGTGAACTGACTTTCAAAAATAAAACATTTGAAAACGGACCATTTTTCACCTTTCTGAAGCATGACGTAATGGGGGTGTTATCACTTTTGTCAAAAATCACCTGTTTTTGCTTGAACATTAAATGCCTCCAAATGGTATTTAATTCACTTCCCGGGGTGAAGAAACACTTTTTGAGACCTCAGAGTGAGTAAATTGGCCATTTTCATGCACTTTTAACCATTCCACAAATCTTGTGTTTTGGGCCCCTGGAAGCATGAAAATCACTATAAACATGCTAATTTTAGCTCTAAAACTGATGATCTACCTACAAATGTGAACTGACGTTAAAAAATAAAACATTTGAAAACGCACCATTTTTCACCTTTATGCAGCATGACGTAATGGGGGGGTGTTATCTCTTTTGTCAAAAATCACCTGTTTTTGCTTGAACATTAAATGCCTCCAAATTGTATTAAATTCACTTCCCGGGGTGAAGAAACACTTTTTGAGACCTCAGAGTGAGTAAATTGGCCATTTTCATGCACTTTTAACCATTCCACAAATCTTGTGTTTTGGGCCCCTGGAAGCATGAAAATCACTTTAAACATGCTAATTTTAGCTCTAAAACTGATGATCTACCTACAAATGTGAACTGACGTTAAAAAATAAAACATTTGAAAACTGACCATTTTTCACCTTTCTGCAGCATGACATAATGGGGGGGGTGTTATCACTTTTGTCAAAAATCACCTGTTTTTGCTTGAACATTAAATGCCTCCAAATGGTATTTAATTCACGTCCCGGGCCCCTGGAAGCATGAAAATCACTTTAAACGTGCTAATTTTAGCTCTAAAACTGATGATCTACCTACAAATGTGAACTGACATTCAAAAATAAAACATTTGAAAACTGACCATTTTTCACCTTTCTGAAGCATGACGTAATGGGGGGGTGTTATCTCTTTTGTCAAAAATCACCTGTTTTTGCTTGAACATTAAATGCCTCCAAATGGTATTTAATTACCTTCCCGGGGTGAAGAAACACTTTTTGAGACCTCAGAGTGAGTAAATTGGCCATTTTCATGCACTTTTAACCATTCCACAAATCTTGTGTTTTGGGCCCCTAGAAGCATGAAAATCACTTTAAACATGCTAATTTTAGCTCTAAAACTGATGATCTACCTACAAATGTGAACTGACGTTAAAAAATAAAACATTTGAAAACGGACCATTTTTCACCTTTCTGCAGCATGACGTAATGGGGGGGTTATCTCTTTTGTCAAAAATCACCTGTTTTTGCTTGAACATTAAATGCCTCCAAATCGTATTTAATTCACTTCCCGGGCCCCTGGAAGCATGAAAATCACTTTAAACATGCTAATTTTAGCTCTAAAACTGATGATCTACCTACAAATGTGAACTGACTTTCAAAAATAAAACATTTGAAAACGGACAATTTTTCACCTTTCTGAAGCATGACGTAATGGGGGGTGTTATCTCTTTTGTCAAAAATCACCTGTTTTTGCTTGAACATTAAATGCCTCCAAATGGTATTTAATTCACTTCCCGTGGTGAAGAAACACTTTTTGAGACCTCAGAGTGAGTAAATTGGCCATTTTCATGCACTTTTAACCATTCCACAAATCTTGTGTTTTGGGCCCTGGGAGCATGAAAATCACTTTAAACATGCAAATTTTAGCTCTAAAACTGATGATCTACCTACAAATGTGAACTGACGTTAAAAAAAAAACATTTGAAAACGGACCATTTTACCCCTTTCTGCAGCATGACGTAATGAGGGGGGTGTTATCTCTTTTGTCAAAAATCACCTGTTTTTGCTTGAACATTAAATGCCTCCAAATGGTATTTAATTCACTTCCCGGGCCCCTGGAAGCATGAAAATCACTTTAAACATGCTAATTTTAGCTCTAAAACTGATGATCTACCTACAAATGTGAACTGACGTTCAAAAATAAAACATTTGAAAACGGACCATTTTTCACCTTTCTGAAGCATGACGTAATGGGGGGGGGTGTTATCACTTTTGTCAAAAATCACCTGTTTTTGCTTGAACATTAAATGCCTCCAAATGGTATTTAATTCACTTCCCGGGCCCCTGGTAGCATGAAAATCACTTTAAACATGCTAATTTTAGCTCTAAAACTGATAATCTACCTACAAATGTGAACTTACATTCAAAAATAAAACATTTGAAAACGGACCATTTTTCACCTTTCTGAAGCATGACGTAATGGGGGGGGTGTTATCTCTTTTGTCAAAAATCACCTGTTTTTGCTTGAACATTAAATGCCTCCAAATGGTATTTAATTACCTTCCCGGGGTGAAGAAACACTTTTTGAGACCTCAGAGTGAGTAAATTGGCCATTTTCATGCACTTTTAACCATTCCACAAATCTTGTGTTTTGGGCCCCTGGAAGCATGAAAATCACTTTAAACATGCTAATTTTAGCTCTAAAACTGATGATCTACCTACAAATGTGAACTGACGTTAAAAAATAAAACATTTGAAAACGGACCATTTTTCACCTTTCTGCAGCATGACGTAATGGGGGGGTGTTATCTCTTTTGTCAAAAATCACCTGTTTTTGCTTGAACATTAAATGCCTCCAAATGGTATTTAATTCACTTCCCGGGCCCCTGGAAGCATGAAAATCACTTTAAACATGCTAATTTTAGCTCTAAAACTGATGATCTACCTACAAATGTGAACTGACGTTCAAAAATAAAACATTTGAAAACGGACCATTTTTCACCTTTCTGAAGCATGACGTAATGGGGGGGTGTTATCACTTTTGTCAAAAATCACCGGTTTTTGCTTGAACATTAAATGCCTCCAAATGGTATTTAATTCACTTCCCGGGGTGAAGAAACACTTTTTGAGACCTCAGAGTGAGTAAATTGGCCATTTTCATGCACTTTTAACCATTCCACAAATCTTGTGTTTTGGGCCCCTGGAAGCATGAAAATCACTTTAAACATGCTAATTTTAGCTCTAAAACTGATGATCTACCTACAAATGTGAACTGACGTTAAAAAATAAAACATTTGAAAACGGACCATTTTTCACCTTTCTGCAGCATGACGTAATGGGGGGGTGTTATCTCTTTTGTCAAAAATCACCGGTTTTTGCTTGAACATTAAATGCCTCCAAATGGTATTTAATTCACTTCCCGGGCCCCTGGAAGCATGAAAATCACTTTAAACGTGCTAATTTTAGCTCTAAAACTGATGATCTACCTACAAATGTGAACTGACTTTCAAAAATAAAACATTTGAAAACGGACAATTTTTCACCTTTCTGAAGCATGACGTAATGGGGGTGTTATCTCTTTTGTTAAAAATCACCTGTTTTTGCTTGAACATTAAATGCCTCAAAATGGTATTTAATTCACTTCCCGGGCCCCTGGTAGCATGAAAATCACTTTAAACATGCTAATTTTAGCTCTAAAACTGATGATCTACCTACAAATGTGAACTTACATTCAAAAATAAAACATTTGAAAACGGACCATTTTTCACCTTTCTGAAGCATGACGTAATGGGGGGGTTATCTCTTTTGTCAAAAATCACCTGTTTTTGCTTGAACATTAAATGCCTCCAAATGGTATTTAATTACCTTCCCGGGGTGAAGAAACACTTTTTGAGACCTCAGAGTGAGTAAATTGGCCATTGTCATGCACTTTTAACCATTCCACAAATCTTGTGTTTTGGGCCCCTGGAAGCATGAAAATCACTTTAAACATGCTAATTTTAGCTCTAAAACTGATGATCTACCAACAAATGTGAACTGACGTTAAAAAATAAAACATTTGAAAACGGACCATTTTTCACCTTTCTGCAGCATTACGTAATGGGGGGGTTATCTCTTTTGTCAAAAATCACCTGTTTTTGCTTGAACATTAAATGCCTCCAAATCGTATTTAATTCACTTCCCGGGCCCCTGGAAGCATGAAAATCACTTTAAACATGCTAATTTTAGCTCTAAAACTGATGATCTACCTACAAAAGTGAACTGACTTTCAAAAATAAAACATTTGAAAACGGACAATTTTTCACCTTTCTGAAGCATGACGTAATGGGGGGGTGTTATCTCTTTTGTCAAAAATCACCTGTTTTTGCTTGAACATTAAATGCCTCCAAATGGTATTTAATTCACTTCCCGGGCCCCTGGAAGCATGAAAATCACTTTAAACATGCTAATTTTAGCTCTAAAACTGATGATCTACCTACAAATGTGAACTGACGTTCAAAAATAAAACATTTGAAAACGGACCATTTTTCACCTTTCTGAAGCATGACGTAATGGGGGGTGTTATCTCTTTTGTCAAAAATCACCTGTTTTTGCTTGAACATTAAATGCCTCCAAATGGTATTTAATTCACTTCCCGTGGTGAAGAAACACTTTTTGAGACCTCAGAGTGAGTAAATTGGCCATTTTCATGCACTTTTAACCATTCCACAAATCTTGTGTTTTGGGCCCTGGAAGCATGAAAATCACTTTAAACATGCTAATTTTAGCTCTAAAACTGATGATCTACCTACAAATGTGAACTGACGTTAAAAAAAAACATTTGAAAACGGACCATTTTTCACCTTTCTGCAGCATGACGTAATGGGGGGGTGTTATCTCTTTTGTCAAAAATCACCTGTTTTTGCTTGAACATTAAATGCCTCCAAATGGTATTTAATTCACTTCCCGGGCCCCTGGAAGCATGAAAATCACTTTAAACATGCTAATTTTAGCTCTAAAACTGATGATCTACCTACAAATGTGAACTGACGTTCAAAAATATAACATTTGAAAACGGACCATTTTTCACCTTTCTGAAGCATGACGTAATGGGGGGGTGTTATCACTTTTGTCAAAAATCACCTGTTTTTGCTTGAACATTAAATGCCTCCAAATGGTATTTAATTCACTTCCCGGGGTGAAGAAACACTTTTTGAGACCTCAGAGAGAGTAAATTGGCCATTTTCATGCACTTTTAACCATTCCACAAATCTTGTGTTTTGGGCCCCTGGAAGCATGAAAATCACTTTAAACATGCTAATTTTAGCTCTAAAACTGATGATCTACCTACAAATGTGAACTGATGTTAAAAAATAAAACATTTGAAAACGGACCATTTTTCACCTTTCTGCAGCATGACGTAATGGGGGGGGGTGTTATCTCTTTTGTCAAAAATCACCTGTTTTTGCTTGAACATTAAATGCCTCCAAATTGTATTAAATTCACTTCCCGGGGTGAAGAAACACTTTTTGAGACCTCAGAGTGAGTAAATTGGCCATTTTCATGCACTTTTAACCATTTCACAAATCTTGTGTTTTGGGCCCCTGGAAGCATGAAAATCACTTTAAACATGCTAATTTTAGCTCTAAAACTGATGATCTACCTACAAATGTGAACTGACGTTAAAAAATAAAACATTTGAAAACGGACCATTTTTCACCTTTCTGCAGCATGACGTAATGGGGGGGTGTTATCTCTTTTGTCAAAAATCACCTGTTTTTGCTTGAACATTAAATGCCTCCAAATGGTATTTAATTCACTTCCCGGGCCCCTGGAAGCATGAAAATCACTTTAAACGTGCTAATTTTAGCTCTAAAACTGATGATCTACCTACAAATGTGAACTGACATTCAAAAATAAAACATTTGAAAACGGACCATTTTTCACCTTTCTGAAGCATGACGTAATGGGGGGGTGTTATCTCTTTTGTCAAAAATCACCTGTTTTTGCTTGAACATTAAATGCCTCCAAATGGTATTTAATTACCGTCCCGGGGTGAAGAAACACTTTTTGAGACCTCAGAGTGAGTAAATTGGCCATTTTCATGCACTTTTAACCATTCCACAAATCTTGTGTTTTGGGCCCCTGGAAGCATGAAAATCACTTTAAACATGCTAATTTTAGCTCTAAAACTGATGATCTACCTACAAATGTGAACTGACGTTAAAAAATAAAACATTTGAAAATGGACCATTTTTCACCTTTCTGCAGCATGACGTAATGGGGGGGTTATCTCTTTTGTCAAAAATCACCTGTTTTTGCTTGAACATTAAATGCCTCCAAATCGTATTTAATTCACTTCCCGGGCCCCTGGAAGCATGAAAATCACTTTAAACATGCTAATTTTAGCTCTAAAACTGATGATCTACCTACAAATGTGAACTGACTTTCAAAAATAAAACATTTGAAAACGGACCATTTTTCACCTTTCTGAAGCATGACGTAATGGGGGTGTTATCACTTTTGTCAAAAATCACCTGTTTTTGCTTGAACATTAAATGCCTCCAAATGGTATTTAATTCACTTCCCGGGGTGAAGAAACACTTTTTGAGACCTCAGAGTGAGTAAATTGGCCATTTTCATGCACTTTTAACCATTCCACAAATCTTGTGTTTTGGGCCCCTGGAAGCATGAAAATCACTATAAACATGCTAATTTTAGCTCTAAAACTGATGATCTACCTACAAATGTGAACTGACGTTAAAAAATAAAACATTTGAAAACGCACCATTTTTCACCTTTATGCAGCATGACGTAATGGGGGGGGTGTTATCTCTTTTGTCAAAAATCACCTGTTTTTGCTTGAACATTAAATGCCTCCAAATTGTATTAAATTCACTTCCCGGGGTGAAGAAACACTTTTTGAGACCTCAGAGTGAGTAAATTGGCCATTTTCATGCACTTTTAACCATTCCACAAATCTTGTGTTTTGGGCCCCTGGAAGCATGAAAATCACTTTAAACATGCTAATTTTAGCTCTAAAACTGATGATCTACCTACAAATGTGAACTGACGTTAAAAAATAAAACATTTGAAAACGGACCATTTTTCACCTTTCTGCAGCATGACGTAATGGGGGGGTGTTATCTCTTTTGTCAAAAATCACCTGTTTTTGCTTGAACATTAAATGCCTCCAAATGGTATTTAATTCACTTCCCGGGCCCCTGGAAGCATGAAAATCACTTTAAACGTGCTAATTTTAGCTCTAAAACTGATGATCTACCTACAAATGTGAACTGACATTCAAAAATAAAACATTTGAAAACGGACCATTTTTCACCTTTCTGAAGCATGACGTAATGGGGGGGTGTTATCTCTTTTGTCAAAAATCACCTGTTTTTGCTTGAACATTAAATGCCTCCAAATGGTATTTAATTACCGTCCCGGGGTGAAGAAACACTTTTTGAGACCTCAGAGTGAGTAAATTGGCCATTTTCATGCACTTTTAACCATTCCACAAATCTTGTGTTTTGGGCCCCTGGAAGCATGAAAATCACTTTAAACATGCTAATTTTAGCTCTAAAACTGATGATCTACCTACAAATGTGAACTGACGTTAAAAAATAAAACATTTGAAAATGGACCATTTTTCACCTTTCTGCAGCATGACGTAATGGGGGGGTTATCTCTTTTGTCAAAAATCACCTGTTTTTGCTTGAACATTAAATGCCTCCAAATCGTATTTAATTCACTTCCCGGGCCCCTGGAAGCATGAAAATCACTTTAAACATGCTAATTTTAGCTCTAAAACTGATGATCTACCTACAAATGTGAACTGACTTTCAAAAATAAAACATTTGAAAACGGACCATTTTTCACCTTTCTGAAGCATGACGTAATGGGGGTGTTATCACTTTTGTCAAAAATCACCTGTTTTTGCTTGAACATTAAATGCCTCCAAATGGTATTTAATTCACTTCCCGGGGTGAAGAAACACTTTTTGAGACCTCAGAGTGAGTAAATTGGCCATTTTCATGCACTTTTAACCATTCCACAAATCTTGTGTTTTGGGCCCCTGGAAGCATGAAAATCACTATAAACATGCTAATTTTAGCTCTAAAACTGATGATCTACCTACAAATGTGAACTGACGTTAAAAAATAAAACATTTGAAAACGCACCATTTTTCACCTTTATGCAGCATGACGTAATGGGGGGGGTGTTATCTCTTTTGTCAAAAATCACCTGTTTTTGCTTGAACATTAAATGCCTCCAAATTGTATTAAATTCACTTCCCGGGGTGAAGAAACACTTTTTGAGACCTCAGAGTGAGTAAATTGGCCATTTTCATGCACTTTTAACCATTCCACAAATCTTGTGTTTTGGGCCCCTGGAAGCATGAAAATCACTTTAAACATGCTAATTTTAGCTCTAAAACTGATGATCTACCTACAAATGTGAACTGACGTTAAAAAATAAAACATTTGAAAACTGACCATTTTTCACCTTTCTGCAGCATGACATAATGGGGGGGGTGTTATCACTTTTGTCAAAAATCACCTGTTTTTGCTTGAACATTAAATGCCTCCAAATGGTATTTAATTCACGTCCCGGGCCCCTGGAAGCATGAAAATCACTTTAAACGTGCTAATTTTAGCTCTAAAACTGATGATCTACCTACAAATGTGAACTGACATTCAAAAATAAAACATTTGAAAACTGACCATTTTTCACCTTTCTGAAGCATGACGTAATGGGGGGGTTATCTCTTTTGTCAAAAATCACCTGTTTTTGCTTGAACATTAAATGCCTCCAAATCGTATTTAATTCACTTCCCGGGCCCCTGGAAGCATGAAAATCACTTTAAACATGCTAATTTTAGCTCTAAAACTGATGATCTACCTACAAATGTGAACTGACTTTCAAAAATAAAACATTTGAAAACGGACAATTTTTCACCTTTCTGAAGCATGACGTAATGGGGGGTGTTATCTCTTTTGTCAAAAATCACCTGTTTTTGCTTGAACATTAAATGCCTCCAAATGGTATTTAATTCACTTCCCGTGGTGAAGAAACACTTTTTGAGACCTCAGAGTGAGTAAATTGGCCATTTTCATGCACTTTTAACCATTCCACAAATCTTGTGTTTTGGGCCCTGGGAGCATGAAAATCACTTTAAACATGCAAATTTTAGCTCTAAAACTGATGATCTACCTACAAATGTGAACTGACGTTAAAAAAAAAACATTTGAAAACGGACCATTTTACCCCTTTCTGCAGCATGACGTAATGAGGGGGGTGTTATCTCTTTTGTCAAAAATCACCTGTTTTTGCTTGAACATTAAATGCCTCCAAATGGTATTTAATTCACTTCCCGGGCCCCTGGAAGCATGAAAATCACTTTAAACATGCTAATTTTAGCTCTAAAACTGATGATCTACCTACAAATGTGAACTGACGTTCAAAAATAAAACATTTGAAAACGGACCATTTTTCACCTTTCTGAAGCATGACGTAATGGGGGGGGGTGTTATCACTTTTGTCAAAAATCACCTGTTTTTGCTTGAACATTAAATGCCTCCAAATGGTATTTAATTCACTTCCCGGGCCCCTGGTAGCATGAAAATCACTTTAAACATGCTAATTTTAGCTCTAAAACTGATAATCTACCTACAAATGTGAACTTACATTCAAAAATAAAACATTTGAAAACGGACCATTTTTCACCTTTCTGAAGCATGACGTAATGGGGGGGGTGTTATCTCTTTTGTCAAAAATCACCTGTTTTTGCTTGAACATTAAATGCCTCCAAATGGTATTTAATTACCTTCCCGGGGTGAAGAAACACTTTTTGAGACCTCAGAGTGAGTAAATTGGCCATTTTCATGCACTTTTAACCATTCCACAAATCTTGTGTTTTGGGCCCCTGGAAGCATGAAAATCACTTTAAACATGCTAATTTTAGCTCTAAAACTGATGATCTACCTACAAATGTGAACTGACGTTAAAAAATAAAACATTTGAAAACGGACCATTTTTCACCTTTCTGCAGCATGACGTAATGGGGGGGTTATCTCTTTTGTCAAAAATCACCTGTTTTTGCTTGAACATTAAATGCCTCCAAATCGTATTTAATTCACTTCCCGGGCCCCTGGAAGCATGAAAATCACTTTAAACATGCTAATTTTAGCTCTAAAACTGATGATCTACCTACAAATGTGAACTGACGTTCAAAAATAAAACATTTGAAAACGGACCATTTTTCACCTTTCTGAAGCATGACGTAATGGGGGGGGTGTTATCACTTTTGTCAAAAATCACCTGTTTTTGCTTGAACATTAAATGCCTCCAAATGGTATTTAATTCACTTCCCGGGCCCCTGGTAGCATGAAAATCACTTTAAACATGCTAATTTTAGCTCTAAAACTGATAATCTACCTACAAATGTGAACTTACATTCAAAAATAAAACATTTGAAAACGGACCATTTTTCACCTTTCTGAAGCATGACGTAATGGGGGGGGGTGTTATCTCTTTTGTCAAAAATCACCTGTTTTTGCTTGAACATTAAATGCCTCCAAATGGTATTTAATTACCTTCCCGGGGTGAAGAAACACTTTTTGAGACCTCAGAGTGAGTAAATTGGCCATTTTCATGCACTTTTAACCATTCCACAAATCTTGTGTTTTGGGCCCCTGGAAGCATGAAAATCACTTTAAACATGCTAATTTTAGCTCTAAAACTGATGATCTACCTACAAATGTGAACTGACGTTAAAAAATAAAACATTTGAAAACGGACCATTTTTCACCTTTCTGCAGCATGACGTAATGGGGGGGTTATCTCTTTTGTCAAAAATCACCTGTTTTTGCTTGAACATTAAATGCCTCCAAATCATATTTAATTCACTTCCCGGGCCCCTGGAAGCATGAAAATCACTTTAAACATGCTAATTTTAGCTCTAAAACTGATGATCTACCTACAAATGTGAACTGACGTTCAAAAATAAAACATTTGAAAACGGACCATTTTTCACCTTTCTGAAGCATGACGTAATGGGGGGGTGTTATCTCTTTTGTCAAAAATCACCTGTTTTTGCTTGAACATTAAATGCCTCCAAATGGTATTTAATTCACTTCCCGGGCCCCTGGAAGCATGAAAATCACTTTAAACATGCTAATTTTAGCTCTAAAACTGATGATCTACCTACAAATGTGAACTGACGTTAAAAAATAAAACATTTGAAAACGGACCATTTTTCACCTTTCTGCAGCATGACGTAATGGGGGGGTGTTATCTCTTTTGTCAAAAATCACCTGTTTTTGCTTGAACATTAAATGCCTCCAAATGGTATTTAATTCACTTCCCGGGCCCCTGGAAGCATGAAAATCACTTTAAACATGCTAATTTTAGCTCTAAAACTGATGATCTACCTACAAATGTGAACTGACGTTCAAAAATAAAACATTTGAAAACGGACCATTTTTCACCTTTCTGAAGCATGACGTAATGGGGGGGTGTTATCACTTTTGTCAAAAATCACCGGTTTTTGCTTGAACATTAAATGCCTCCAAATGGTATTTAATTCACTTCCCGGGGTGAAGAAACACTTTTTGAGACCTCAGAGTGAGTAAATTGGCCATTTTCATGCACTTTTAACCATTCCACAAATCTTGTGTTTTGGGCCCCTGGAAGCATGAAAATCACTTTAAACATGCTAATTTTAGCTCTAAAACTGATGATCTACCTACAAATGTGAACTGACGTTAAAAAATAAAACATTTGAAAACGGACCATTTTTCACCTTTCTGCAGCATGACGTAATGGGGGGGTGTTATCTCTTTTGTCAAAAATCACCGGTTTTTGCTTGAACATTAAATGCCTCCAAATGGTATTTAATTCACTTCCCGGGCCCCTGGAAGCATGAAAATCACTTTAAACGTGCTAATTTTAGCTCTAAAACTGATGATCTACCTACAAATGTGAACTGACTTTCAAAAATAAAACATTTGAAAACGGACAATTTTTCACCTTTCTGAAGCATGACGTAATGGGGGTGTTATCTCTTTTGTTAAAAATCACCTGTTTTTGCTTGAACATTAAATGCCTCAAAATGGTATTTAATTCACTTCCCGGGCCCCTGGTAGCATGAAAATCACTTTAAACATGCTAATTTTAGCTCTAAAACTGATGATCTACCTACAAATGTGAACTTACATTCAAAAATAAAACATTTGAAAACGGACCATTTTTCACCTTTCTGAAGCATGACGTAATGGGGGGGTTATCTCTTTTGTCAAAAATCACCTGTTTTTGCTTGAACATTAAATGCCTCCAAATGGTATTTAATTACCTTCCCGGGGTGAAGAAACACTTTTTGAGACCTCAGAGTGAGTAAATTGGCCATTGTCATGCACTTTTAACCATTCCACAAATCTTGTGTTTTGGGCCCCTGGAAGCATGAAAATCACTTTAAACATGCTAATTTTAGCTCTAAAACTGATGATCTACCAACAAATGTGAACTGACGTTAAAAAATAAAACATTTGAAAACGGACCATTTTTCACCTTTCTGCAGCATTACGTAATGGGGGGGTTATCTCTTTTGTCAAAAATCACCTGTTTTTGCTTGAACATTAAATGCCTCCAAATCGTATTTAATTCACTTCCCGGGCCCCTGGAAGCATGAAAATCACTTTAAACATGCTAATTTTAGCTCTAAAACTGATGATCTACCTACAAAAGTGAACTGACTTTCAAAAATAAAACATTTGAAAACGGACAATTTTTCACCTTTCTGAAGCATGACGTAATGGGGGGGTGTTATCTCTTTTGTCAAAAATCACCTGTTTTTGCTTGAACATTAAATGCCTCCAAATGGTATTTAATTCACTTCCCGGGCCCCTGGAAGCATGAAAATCACTTTAAACATGCTAATTTTAGCTCTAAAACTGATGATCTACCTACAAATGTGAACTGACGTTCAAAAATAAAACATTTGAAAACGGACCATTTTTCACCTTTCTGAAGCATGACGTAATGGGGGGTGTTATCTCTTTTGTCAAAAATCACCTGTTTTTGCTTGAACATTAAATGCCTCCAAATGGTATTTAATTCACTTCCCGTGGTGAAGAAACACTTTTTGAGACCTCAGAGTGAGTAAATTGGCCATTTTCATGCACTTTTAACCATTCCACAAATCTTGTGTTTTGGGCCCTGGAAGCATGAAAATCACTTTAAACATGCTAATTTTAGCTCTAAAACTGATGATCTACCTACAAATGTGAACTGACGTTAAAAAAAAACATTTGAAAACGGACCATTTTTCACCTTTCTGCAGCATGACGTAATGGGGGGGTGTTATCTCTTTTGTCAAAAATCACCTGTTTTTGCTTGAACATTAAATGCCTCCAAATGGTATTTAATTCACTTCCCGGGCCCCTGGAAGCATGAAAATCACTTTAAACATGCTAATTTTAGCTCTAAAACTGATGATCTACCTACAAATGTGAACTGACGTTCAAAAATATAACATTTGAAAACGGACCATTTTTCACCTTTCTGAAGCATGACGTAATGGGGGGGTGTTATCACTTTTGTCAAAAATCACCTGTTTTTGCTTGAACATTAAATGCCTCCAAATGGTATTTAATTCACTTCCCGGGGTGAAGAAACACTTTTTGAGACCTCAGAGAGAGTAAATTGGCCATTTTCATGCACTTTTAACCATTCCACAAATCTTGTGTTTTGGGCCCCTGGAAGCATGAAAATCACTTTAAACATGCTAATTTTAGCTCTAAAACTGATGATCTACCTACAAATGTGAACTGATGTTAAAAAATAAAACATTTGAAAACGGACCATTTTTCACCTTTCTGCAGCATGACGTAATGGGGGGGGGTGTTATCTCTTTTGTCAAAAATCACCTGTTTTTGCTTGAACATTAAATGCCTCCAAATTGTATTAAATTCACTTCCCGGGGTGAAGAAACACTTTTTGAGACCTCAGAGTGAGTAAATTGGCCATTTTCATGCACTTTTAACCATTTCACAAATCTTGTGTTTTGGGCCCCTGGAAGCATGAAAATCACTTTAAACATGCTAATTTTAGCTCTAAAACTGATGATCTACCTACAAATGTGAACTGACGTTAAAAAATAAAACATTTGAAAACGGACCATTTTTCACCTTTCTGCAGCATGACGTAATGGGGGGGTGTTATCTCTTTTGTCAAAAATCACCTGTTTTTGCTTGAACATTAAATGCCTCCAAATGGTATTTAATTCACTTCCCGGGCCCCTGGAAGCATGAAAATCACTTTAAACGTGCTAATTTTAGCTCTAAAACTGATGATCTACCTACAAATGTGAACTGACATTCAAAAATAAAACATTTGAAAACGGACCATTTTTCACCTTTCTGAAGCATGACGTAATGGGGGGGTGTTATCTCTTTTGTCAAAAATCACCTGTTTTTGCTTGAACATTAAATGCCTCCAAATGGTATTTAATTACCGTCCCGGGGTGAAGAAACACTTTTTGAGACCTCAGAGTGAGTAAATTGGCCATTTTCATGCACTTTTAACCATTCCACAAATCTTGTGTTTTGGGCCCCTGGAAGCATGAAAATCACTTTAAACATGCTAATTTTAGCTCTAAAACTGATGATCTACCTACAAATGTGAACTGACGTTAAAAAATAAAACATTTGAAAATGGACCATTTTTCACCTTTCTGCAGCATGACGTAATGGGGGGGTTATCTCTTTTGTCAAAAATCACCTGTTTTTGCTTGAACATTAAATGCCTCCAAATCGTATTTAATTCACTTCCCGGGCCCCTGGAAGCATGAAAATCACTTTAAACATGCTAATTTTAGCTCTAAAACTGATGATCTACCTACAAATGTGAACTGACTTTCAAAAATAAAACATTTGAAAACGGACCATTTTTCACCTTTCTGAAGCATGACGTAATGGGGGTGTTATCACTTTTGTCAAAAATCACCTGTTTTTGCTTGAACATTAAATGCCTCCAAATGGTATTTAATTCACTTCCCGGGGTGAAGAAACACTTTTTGAGACCTCAGAGTGAGTAAATTGGCCATTTTCATGCACTTTTAACCATTCCACAAATCTTGTGTTTTGGGCCCCTGGAAGCATGAAAATCACTATAAACATGCTAATTTTAGCTCTAAAACTGATGATCTACCTACAAATGTGAACTGACGTTAAAAAATAAAACATTTGAAAACGCACCATTTTTCACCTTTATGCAGCATGACGTAATGGGGGGGGTGTTATCTCTTTTGTCAAAAATCACCTGTTTTTGCTTGAACATTAAATGCCTCCAAATTGTATTAAATTCACTTCCCGGGGTGAAGAAACACTTTTTGAGACCTCAGAGTGAGTAAATTGGCCATTTTCATGCACTTTTAACCATTCCACAAATCTTGTGTTTTGGGCCCCTGGAAGCATGAAAATCACTTTAAACATGCTAATTTTAGCTCTAAAACTGATGATCTACCTACAAATGTGAACTGACGTTAAAAAATAAAACATTTGAAAACTGACCATTTTTCACCTTTCTGCAGCATGACATAATGGGGGGGGTGTTATCACTTTTGTCAAAAATCACCTGTTTTTGCTTGAACATTAAATGCCTCCAAATGGTATTTAATTCACGTCCCGGGCCCCTGGAAGCATGAAAATCACTTTAAACGTGCTAATTTTAGCTCTAAAACTGATGATCTACCTACAAATGTGAACTGACATTCAAAAATAAAACATTTGAAAACTGACCATTTTTCACCTTTCTGAAGCATGACGTAATGGGGGGGTGTTATCTCTTTTGTCAAAAATCACCTGTTTTTGCTTGAACATTAAATGCCTCCAAATGGTATTTAATTACCTTCCCGGGGTGAAGAAACACTTTTTGAGACCTCAGAGTGAGTAAATTGGCCATTTTCATGCACTTTTAACCATTCCACAAATCTTGTGTTTTGGGCCCCTAGAAGCATGAAAATCACTTTAAACATGCTAATTTTAGCTCTAAAACTGATGATCTACCTACAAATGTGAACTGACGTTAAAAAATAAAACATTTGAAAACGGACCATTTTTCACCTTTCTGCAGCATGACGTAATGGGGGGGTTATCTCTTTTGTCAAAAATCACCTGTTTTTGCTTGAACATTAAATGCCTCCAAATCGTATTTAATTCACTTCCCGGGCCCCTGGAAGCATGAAAATCACTTTAAACATGCTAATTTTAGCTCTAAAACTGATGATCTACCTACAAATGTGAACTGACTTTCAAAAATAAAACATTTGAAAACGGACAATTTTTCACCTTTCTGAAGCATGACGTAATGGGGGGTGTTATCTCTTTTGTCAAAAATCACCTGTTTTTGCTTGAACATTAAATGCCTCCAAATGGTATTTAATTCACTTCCCGTGGTGAAGAAACACTTTTTGAGACCTCAGAGTGAGTAAATTGGCCATTTTCATGCACTTTTAACCATTCCACAAATCTTGTGTTTTGGGCCCTGGGAGCATGAAAATCACTTTAAACATGCAAATTTTAGCTCTAAAACTGATGATCTACCTACAAATGTGAACTGACGTTAAAAAAAAAACATTTGAAAACGGACCATTTTACCCCTTTCTGCAGCATGACGTAATGAGGGGGGTGTTATCTCTTTTGTCAAAAATCACCTGTTTTTGCTTGAACATTAAATGCCTCCAAATGGTATTTAATTCACTTCCCGGGCCCCTGGAAGCATGAAAATCACTTTAAACATGCTAATTTTAGCTCTAAAACTGATGATCTACCTACAAATGTGAACTGACGTTCAAAAATAAAACATTTGAAAACGGACCATTTTTCACCTTTCTGAAGCATGACGTAATGGGGGGGGGTGTTATCACTTTTGTCAAAAATCACCTGTTTTTGCTTGAACATTAAATGCCTCCAAATGGTATTTAATTCACTTCCCGGGCCCCTGGTAGCATGAAAATCACTTTAAACATGCTAATTTTAGCTCTAAAACTGATAATCTACCTACAAATGTGAACTTACATTCAAAAATAAAACATTTGAAAACGGACCATTTTTCACCTTTCTGAAGCATGACGTAATGGGGGGGGTGTTATCTCTTTTGTCAAAAATCACCTGTTTTTGCTTGAACATTAAATGCCTCCAAATGGTATTTAATTACCTTCCCGGGGTGAAGAAACACTTTTTGAGACCTCAGAGTGAGTAAATTGGCCATTTTCATGCACTTTTAACCATTCCACAAATCTTGTGTTTTGGGCCCCTGGAAGCATGAAAATCACTTTAAACATGCTAATTTTAGCTCTAAAACTGATGATCTACCTACAAATGTGAACTGACGTTAAAAAATAAAACATTTGAAAACGGACCATTTTTCACCTTTCTGCAGCATGACGTAATGGGGGGGTTATCTCTTTTGTCAAAAATCACCTGTTTTTGCTTGAACATTAAATGCCTCCAAATCGTATTTAATTCACTTCCCGGGCCCCTGGAAGCATGAAAATCACTTTAAACATGCTAATTTTAGCTCTAAAACTGATGATCTACCTACAAATGTGAACTGACGTTCAAAAATAAAACATTTGAAAACGGACCATTTTTCACCTTTCTGAAGCATGACGTAATGGGGGGGGTGTTATCACTTTTGTCAAAAATCACCTGTTTTTGCTTGAACATTAAATGCCTCCAAATGGTATTTAATTCACTTCCCGGGCCCCTGGTAGCATGAAAATCACTTTAAACATGCTAATTTTAGCTCTAAAACTGATAATCTACCTACAAATGTGAACTTACATTCAAAAATAAAACATTTGAAAACGGACCATTTTTCACCTTTCTGAAGCATGACGTAATGGGGGGGGGTGTTATCTCTTTTGTCAAAAATCACCTGTTTTTGCTTGAACATTAAATGCCTCCAAATGGTATTTAATTACCTTCCCGGGGTGAAGAAACACTTTTTGAGACCTCAGAGTGAGTAAATTGGCCATTTTCATGCACTTTTAACCATTCCACAAATCTTGTGTTTTGGGCCCCTGGAAGCATGAAAATCACTTTAAACATGCTAATTTTAGCTCTAAAACTGATGATCTACCTACAAATGTGAACTGACGTTAAAAAATAAAACATTTGAAAACGGACCATTTTTCACCTTTCTGCAGCATGACGTAATGGGGGGGTTATCTCTTTTGTCAAAAATCACCTGTTTTTGCTTGAACATTAAATGCCTCCAAATCATATTTAATTCACTTCCCGGGCCCCTGGAAGCATGAAAATCACTTTAAACATGCTAATTTTAGCTCTAAAACTGATGATCTACCTACAAATGTGAACTGACGTTCAAAAATAAAACATTTGAAAACGGACCATTTTTCACCTTTCTGAAGCATGACGTAATGGGGGGGTGTTATCTCTTTTGTCAAAAATCACCTGTTTTTGCTTGAACATTAAATGCCTCCAAATGGTATTTAATTCACTTCCCGGGCCCCTGGAAGCATGAAAATCACTTTAAACATGCTAATTTTAGCTCTAAAACTGATGATCTACCTACAAATGTGAACTGACGTTAAAAAAAAAAACATTTGAAAACGGACCATTTTTCACCTTTCTGCAGCATGACGTAATGGGGGGGTGTTATCTCTTTTGTCAAAAATCACCTGTTTTTGCTTGAACATTAAATGCCTCCAAATGGTATTTCATTCACTTCCCGGGCCACTGGTAGCATGAAAATCACTTTAAACATGCTAATTTTAGCTCTAAAACTGATGATCTACCTACAAATGTGAACTGACGTTCAAAAATAAAACATTTGAAAACGGACCATTTTTCACCTTTCTGAAGCATGACGTAATGGGGGGGTGTTATCTCTTTTGTCAAAAATCACCTGTTTTTGCTTGAACATTAAATGCCTCCAAATGGTATTTAATTCACTTCCCGGGGTGAAGAAACACTTTTTGAGACCTCAGAGTGAGTAAATTGGCGATTTTCATGCACTTTTAACCATTCCACAAATCTTGTGTTTTGGGCCCCTGGAAGCATGAAAATCACTTTAAACATGCTAATTTTAGCTCTAAAACTGATGATCTACCTACAAATGTGAACTGACTTTCAAAAATAAAACATTTGAAAACGGACAATTTTTCACCTTTCTGAAGCATGACGTAATGGGGGGGTGTTATCTCTTTTGTCAAAAATCACCTGTTTTTGCTTGAACATTAAATGCCTCCAAATGGTATTTAATTCACTTCCCGGGCCCCTGGAAGCATGAAAATCACTTTAAACATGCTAATTTTAGCTCTAAAACTGATGATCTACCTACAAATGTGAACTGACGTTCAAAAATAAAACCATTTGAAAACGGACCATTTTTCACCTTTCTGAAGCATGACGTAATGGGGGGGTGTTATCTCTTTTGTCAAAAATCACCTGTTTTTGCTTGAACATTAAATGCCTCCAAATGGTATGGTATTTAATTCACTTCCCGTGGTGAAGAAACACTTTTTGAGACCTCAGAGTGAGTAAATTGGCCATTTTCATGCACTTTTAACCATTCCACAAATCTTGTGTTTTGGGCCCTGGAAGCATGAAAATCACTTTAAACATGCTAATTTTAGCTCTAAAACTGATGATCTACCTACAAATGTGAACTGACGTTAAAAAAAAAACATTTGAAAACTGACCATTTTTCACCTTTCTGCAGCATGACGTAATGGGGGGGTGTTATCTCTTTTGTCAAAAATCACCTGTTTTTGCTTGAACATTAAATGCCTCCAAATGGTATTTCATTCACTTCCCGGGCCCCTGGAAGCATGAAAATCACTTTAAACATGCTAATTTTAGCTCTAAAACTGATTATCTACCTACAAATGTGAACTGACGTTCAAAAATAAAACATTTGAAAACGGACCATTTTTCACCTTTCTGAAGCATGACGTAATGGGGGGGGTGTTATCACTTTTGTCAAAAATCATCTGTTTTTGCTTGAACATTAAATGCCTCCAAATGGTATTTAATTCACTTCCCGGGGTGAAGAAACACTTTTTGAGACCTCAGAGTGAGTAAATTGGCCATTTTCATGCACTTTTAACCATTCCACAAATCTTGTGTTTTGGGCCCCTGGAAGCATGAAAATCACTTTAAACATGCTAATTTTAGCTCTAAAACTGATGATCTACCTACAAATGTGAACTGACATTAAAAAATAAAACATTTGAAAACGGACCATTTTTCACCTTTCTGCAGCATGACGTAATGGGGGGGTGTTATCTCTTTTGTCAAAAATCACCTGTTTTTGCTTGAACATTAAATGCCTCCAAATGGTATTTAATTCACTTCCCGGGCCCCTGGAAGCATGAAAATCACTTTAAACATGCTAATTTTAGCTCTAAAACTGATGATCTACCTACAAATGTGAACTGACGTTCAAAAATAAAACATTTGAAAACGGACCATTTTTCACCTTTCTGAAGCATGACGTAATGGGGGGGTGTTATCTCTTTTGTCAAAAATCACCTGTTTTTGCTTGAACATTAAATGCCTCCAAATGGTATTTAATTCACTTCCCGTGGTGAAGAAACACTTTTTGAGACCTCAGAGTGAGTAAATTGGCCATTTTCATGCACTTTTAACCATTCCACAAATCTTGTGTTTTGGGCCCTGGAAGCATGAAAATCACTTTAAACATGCAAATTTTAGCTCTAAAACTGATGATCTACCTACAAATGTGAACTGACGTTAAAAAAAAAACATTTGAAAACGGACCATTTTTCACCTTTCTGAAGCATGACGTAATGGGGGGGTGTTATCACTTTTGTCAAAAATCACCTGTTTTTGCTTGAACATTAAATGCCTCCAAATGGTATTTAATTCACTTCCCGGGGTGAAGAAACACTTTTTGAGACCTCAGAGTGAGTAAATTGGCCATTTTCATGCACTTTTAACCATTCCACAAATCTTGTGTTTTGGGCCCCTGGAAGCATGAAAATCACTTTAAACATGCTAATTTTAGCTCTAAAACTGATGATCTACCTACAAATGTGAACTGACATTAAAAAATAAAACATTTGAAAACGGACCATTTTTCACCTTTCTGCAGCATGACGTAATGGGGGGGGTGTTATCTCTTTTGTCAAAAATCACCTGTTTTTGCTTGAACATTAAATGCCTCCAAATGGTATTTAATTCACTTCCTGGGCCCCTGGAAGCATGAAAATCACTTTAAACATGCTAATTTTAGCTCTAAAACTGATGATCTACCTACAAATGTGAACTGACGTTCAAAAATAAAACATTTGAAAACGGACCATTTTTCACCTTTCTGAAGCATGACGTAATGGGGGGGTGTTATCTCTTTTGTCAAAAATCACCTGTTTTTGCTTGAACATTAAATGCCTCCAAATGGTATTTAATTCACTTCCCGTGGTGAAGAAACACTTTTTGAGACCTCAGAGTGAGTAAATTGGCCATTTTCATACACTTTTAACCATTCCACAAATCTTGTGTTTTGGGCCCTGGAAGCATGAAAATCACTTTAAACATGCAAATTTTAGCTCTAAAACTGATGATCTACCTACAAATGTGAACTGACGTTAAAAAAAAAAACATTTGAAAACGGACCATTTTTCACCTTTCTGCAGCATGACGTAATGGGGGGGGTGTTATCTCTTTTGTCAAAAATCACCTGTTTTTGCTTGAACATTAAATGCCTCCAAATGGTATTTAATTCACTTCCCGGGCCCCTGGAAGCATGAAAATCACTTTAAACATGCTAATTTTAGCTCTAAAACTGATGATCTACCTACAAATGTGAACTGACGTTCAAAAATAAAACATTTGAAAATGGACCATTTTTCACCTTTCTGAAGCATGACGTAATGGGGGGGTGTTATCACTTTTGTCAAAAATCACCGGTTTTTGCTTGAACATTAAATGCCTCCAAATGGTATTTAATTCACTTCCCGGGGTGAAGAAACACTTTTTGAGACCTCAGAGTGAGTAAATTGGCCATTTTCATGCACTTTTAACCATTCCACAAATCTTGTGTTTTGGGCCCCTGGAAGCATGAAAATCACTTTAAACATGCTAATTTTAGCTCTAAAACTGATGATCTACCTACAAATGTGAACTGACGTTAAAAAATAAAACATTTGAAAACGGACCATTTTTCACCTTTCTGCAGCATGACGTAATGGGGGGGTGTTATCTCTTTTGTCAAAAATCACCGGTTTTTGCTTGAACATTAAATGCCTCCAAATGGTATTTAATTCACTTCCCGGGCCCCTGGAAGCATGAAAATCACTTTAAACGTGCTAATTTTAGCTCTAAAACTGATGATCTACCTACAAATGTGAACTGACTTTCAAAAATAAAACATTTGAAAACGGACAATTTTTCACCTTTCTGAAGCATGACGTAATGGGGGTGTTATCTCTTTTGTTAAAAATCACCTGTTTTTGCTTGAACATTAAATGCCTCAAAATGGTATTTAATTCACTTCCCGGGCCCCTGGTAGCATGAAAATCACTTTAAACATGCTAATTTTAGCTCTAAAACTGATGATCTACCTACAAATGTGAACTTACATTCAAAAATAAAACATTTGAAAACGGACCATTTTTCACCTTTCTGAAGCATGACGTAATGGGGGGGTTATCTCTTTTGTCAAAAATCACCTGTTTTTGCTTGAACATTAAATGCCTCCAAATGGTATTTAATTACCTTCCCGGGGTGAAGAAACACTTTTTGAGACCTCAGAGTGAGTAAATTGGCCATTGTCATGCACTTTTAACCATTCCACAAATCTTGTGTTTTGGGCCCCTGGAAGCATGAAAATCACTTTAAACATGCTAATTTTAGCTCTAAAACTGATGATCTACCAACAAATGTGAACTGACGTTAAAAAATAAAACATTTGAAAACGGACCATTTTTCACCTTTCTGCAGCATTACGTAATGGGGGGGTTATCTCTTTTGTCAAAAATCACCTGTTTTTGCTTGAACATTAAATGCCTCCAAATCGTATTTAATTCACTTCCCGGGCCCCTGGAAGCATGAAAATCACTTTAAACATGCTAATTTTAGCTCTAAAACTGATGATCTACCTACAAATGTGAACTGACTTTCAAAAATAAAACATTTGAAAACGGACAATTTTTCACCTTTCTGAAGCATGACGTAATGGGGGGGTGTTATCTCTTTTGTCAAAAATCACCAGTTTTTGCTTGAACATTAAATGCCTCCAAATGGTATTTAATTCACTTCCCGGGCCCCTGGAAGCATGAAAATCACTTTAAACATGCTAATTTTAGCTCTAAAACTGATGATCTACCTACAAATGTGAACTGACGTTCAAAAATAAAACATTTGAAAACGGACCATTTTTCACCTTTCTGAAGCATGACGTAATGGGGGGTGTTATCTCTTTTGTCAAAAATCACCTGTTTTTGCTTGAACATTAAATGCCTCCAAATGGTATTTAATTCACTTCCCGTGGTGAAGAAACACTTTTTGAGACCTCAGAGTGAGTAAATTGGCCATTTTCATGCACTTTCAACCATTCCACAAATCTTGTGTTTTGGGCCCTGGGAGCATGAAAATCACTTTAAACATGCAAATTTTAGCTCTAAAACTGATGATCTACCTACAAATGTGAACTGACGTTAAAAAAAAAACATTTGAAAACGGACCATTTTACCCCTTTCTGCAGCATGACGTAATGAGGGGGGTGTTATCTCTTTTGTCAAAAATCACCTGTTTTTGCTTGAACATTAAATGCCTCCAAATGGTATTTAATTCACTTCCCGGGCCCCTGGAAGCATGAAAATCACTTTAAACATGCTAATTTTAGCTCTAAAACTGATGATCTACCTACAAATGTGAACTGACGTTCAAAAATAAAACATTTGAAAACGGACCATTTTTCACCTTTCTGAAGCATGACGTAATGGGGGGGGGTGTTATCACTTTTGTCAAAAATCACCTGTTTTTGCTTGAACATTAAATGCCTCCAAATGGTATTTAATTCACTTCCCGGGCCCCTGGTAGCATGAAAATCACTTTAAACATGCTAATTTTAGCTCTAAAACTGATAATCTACCTACAAATGTGAACTTACATTCAAAAATAAAACATTTGAAAACGGACCATTTTTCACCTTTCTGAAGCATGACGTAATGGGGGGGGTGTTATCTCTTTTGTCAAAAATCACCTGTTTTTGCTTGAACATTAAATGCCTCCAAATGGTATTTAATTACCTTCCCGGGGTGAAGAAACACTTTTTGAGACCTCAGAGTGAGTAAATTGGCCATTTTCATGCACTTTTAACCATTCCACAAATCTTGTGTTTTGGGCCCCTGGAAGCATGAAAATCACTTTAAACATGCTAATTTTAGCTCTAAAACTGATGATCTACCTACAAATGTGAACTGACGTTAAAAAATAAAACATTTGAAAACGGACCATTTTTCACCTTTCTGCAGCATGACGTAATGGGGGGGTTATCTCTTTTGTCAAAAATCACCTGTTTTTGCTTGAACATTAAATGCCTCCAAATCGTATTTAATTCACTTCCCGGGCCCCTGGAAGCATGAAAATCACTTTAAACATGCTAATTTTAGCTCTAAAACTGATGATCTACCTACAAATGTGAACTGACGTTCAAAAATAAAACATTTGAAAACGGACCATTTTTCACCTTTCTGAAGCATGACGTAATGGGGGGGGTGTTATCACTTTTGTCAAAAATCACCTGTTTTTGCTTGAACATTAAATGCCTCCAAATGGTATTTAATTCACTTCCCGGGCCCCTGGTAGCATGAAAATCACTTTAAACATGCTAATTTTAGCTCTAAAACTGATAATCTACCTACAAATGTGAACTTACATTCAAAAATAAAACATTTGAAAACGGACCATTTTTCACCTTTCTGAAGCATGACGTAATGGGGGGGGGTGTTATCTCTTTTGTCAAAAATCACCTGTTTTTGCTTGAACATTAAATGCCTCCAAATGGTATTTAATTACCTTCCCGGGGTGAAGAAACACTTTTTGAGACCTCAGAGTGAGTAAATTGGCCATTTTCATGCACTTTTAACCATTCCACAAATCTTGTGTTTTGGGCCCCTGGAAGCATGAAAATCACTTTAAACATGCTAATTTTAGCTCTAAAACTGATGATCTACCTACAAATGTGAACTGACGTTAAAAAATAAAACATTTGAAAACGGACCATTTTTCACCTTTCTGCAGCATGACGTAATGGGGGGGTTATCTCTTTTGTCAAAAATCACCTGTTTTTGCTTGAACATTAAATGCCTCCAAATCGTATTTAATTCACTTCCCGGGCCCCTGGAAGCATGAAAATCACTTTAAACATGCTAATTTTAGCTCTAAAACTGATGATCTACCTACAAATGTGAACTGACGTTCAAAAATAAAACATTTGAAAACGGACCATTTTTCACCTTTCTGAAGCATGACGTAATGGGGGGGTGTTATCTCTTTTGTCAAAAATCACCTGTTTTTGCTTGAACATTAAATGCCTCCAAATGGTATTTAATTCACTTCCCGGGCCCCTGGAAGCATGGAAATCACTTTAAACATGCTAATTTTAGCTCTAAAACTGATGATCTACCTACAAATGTGAACTGACGTTAAAAAAAAAAACATTTGAAAACGGACCATTTTTCACCTTTCTGCAGCATGACGTAATGGGGGGGTGTTATCTCTTTTGTCAAAAATCACCTGTTTTTGCTTGAACATTAAATGCCTCCAAATGGTATTTCATTCACTTCCCGGGCCACTGGTAGCATGAAAATCACTTTAAACATGCTAATTTTAGCTCTAAAACTGATGATCTACCTACAAATGTGAACTGACGTTCAAAAATAAAACATTTGAAAACGGACCATTTTTCACCTTTCTGAAGCATGACGTAATGGGGGGGTGTTATCTCTTTTGTCAAAAATCACCTGTTTTTGCTTGAACATTAAATGCCTCCAAATGGTATTTAATTCACTTCCCGGGGTGAAGAAACACTTTTTGAGACCTCAGAGTGAGTAAATTGGCGATTTTCATGCACTTTTAACCATTCCACAAATCTTGTGTTTTGGGCCCCTGGAAGCATGAAAATCACTTTAAACATGCTAATTTTAGCTCTAAAACTGATGATCTACCTACAAATGTGAACTGACTTTCAAAAATAAAACATTTGAAAACGGACAATTTTTCACCTTTCTGAAGCATGACGTAATGGGGGGGTGTTATCTCTTTTGTCAAAAATCACCTGTTTTTGCTTGAACATTAAATGCCTCCAAATGGTATTTAATTCACTTCCCGGGCCCCTGGAAGCATGAAAATCACTTTAAACATGCTAATTTTAGCTCTAAAACTGATGATCTACCTACAAATGTGAACTGACGTTCAAAAATAAAACCATTTGAAAACGGACCATTTTTCACCTTTCTGAAGCATGACGTAATGGGGGGGTGTTATCTCTTTTGTCAAAAATCACCTGTTTTTGCTTGAACATTAAATGCCTCCAAATGGTATGGTATTTAATTCACTTCCCGTGGTGAAGAAACACTTTTTGAGACCTCAGAGTGAGTAAATTGGCCATTTTCATGCACTTTTAACCATTCCACAAATCTTGTGTTTTGGGCCCTGGAAGCATGAAAATCACTTTAAACATGCTAATTTTAGCTCTAAAACTGATGATCTACCTACAAATGTGAACTGACGTTAAAAAAAAAACATTTGAAAACTGACCATTTTTCACCTTTCTGCAGCATGACGTAATGGGGGGGTGTTATCTCTTTTGTCAAAAATCACCTGTTTTTGCTTGAACATTAAATGCCTCCAAATGGTATTTCATTCACTTCCCGGGCCCCTGGAAGCATGAAAATCACTTTAAACATGCTAATTTTAGCTCTAAAACTGATTATCTACCTACAAATGTGAACTGACGTTCAAAAATAAAACATTTGAAAACGGACCATTTTTCACCTTTCTGAAGCATGACGTAATGGGGGGGGTGTTATCACTTTTGTCAAAAATCATCTGTTTTTGCTTGAACATTAAATGCCTCCAAATGGTATTTAATTCACTTCCCGGGGTGAAGAAACACTTTTTGAGACCTCAGAGTGAGTAAATTGGCCATTTTCATGCACTTTTAACCATTCCACAAATCTTGTGTTTTGGGCCCCTGGAAGCATGAAAATCACTTTAAACATGCTAATTTTAGCTCTAAAACTGATGATCTACCTACAAATGTGAACTGACATTAAAAAATAAAACATTTGAAAACGGACCATTTTTCACCTTTCTGCAGCATGACGTAATGGGGGGGTGTTATCTCTTTTGTCAAAAATCACCTGTTTTTGCTTGAACATTAAATGCCTCCAAATGGTATTTAATTCACTTCCCGGGCCCCTGGAAGCATGAAAATCACTTTAAACATGCTAATTTTAGCTCTAAAACTGATGATCTACCTACAAATGTGAACTGACGTTCAAAAATAAAACATTTGAAAACGGACCATTTTTCACCTTTCTGAAGCATGACGTAATGGGGGGGTGTTATCTCTTTTGTCAAAAATCACCTGTTTTTGCTTGAACATTAAATGCCTCCAAATGGTATTTAATTCACTTCCCGTGGTGAAGAAACACTTTTTGAGACCTCAGAGTGAGTAAATTGGCCATTTTCATGCACTTTTAACCATTCCACAAATCTTGTGTTTTGGGCCCTGGAAGCATGAAAATCACTTTAAACATGCAAATTTTAGCTCTAAAACTGATGATCTACCTACAAATGTGAACTGACGTTAAAAAAAAAACATTTGAAAACGGACCATTTTTCACCTTTCTGAAGCATGACGTAATGGGGGGGTGTTATCACTTTTGTCAAAAATCACCTGTTTTTGCTTGAACATTAAATGCCTCCAAATGGTATTTAATTCACTTCCCGGGGTGAAGAAACACTTTTTGAGACCTCAGAGTGAGTAAATTGGCCATTTTCATGCACTTTTAACCATTCCACAAATCTTGTGTTTTGGGCCCCTGGAAGCATGAAAATCACTTTAAACATGCTAATTTTAGCTCTAAAACTGATGATCTACCTACAAATGTGAACTGACATTAAAAAATAAAACATTTGAAAACGGACCATTTTTCACCTTTCTGCAGCATGACGTAATGGGGGGGGTGTTATCTCTTTTGTCAAAAATCACCTGTTTTTGCTTGAACATTAAATGCCTCCAAATGGTATTTAATTCACTTCCTGGGCCCCTGGAAGCATGAAAATCACTTTAAACATGCTAATTTTAGCTCTAAAACTGATGATCTACCTACAAATGTGAACTGACGTTCAAAAATAAAACATTTGAAAACGGACCATTTTTCACCTTTCTGAAGCATGACGTAATGGGGGGGTGTTATCTCTTTTGTCAAAAATCACCTGTTTTTGCTTGAACATTAAATGCCTCCAAATGGTATTTAATTCACTTCCCGTGGTGAAGAAACACTTTTTGAGACCTCAGAGTGAGTAAATTGGCCATTTTCATACACTTTTAACCATTCCACAAATCTTGTGTTTTGGGCCCTGGAAGCATGAAAATCACTTTAAACATGCAAATTTTAGCTCTAAAACTGATGATCTACCTACAAATGTGAACTGACGTTAAAAAAAAAAACATTTGAAAACGGACCATTTTTCACCTTTCTGCAGCATGACGTAATGGGGGGGGTGTTATCTCTTTTGTCAAAAATCACCTGTTTTTGCTTGAACATTAAATGCCTCCAAATGGTATTTAATTCACTTCCCGGGCCCCTGGAAGCATGAAAATCACTTTAAACATGCTAATTTTAGCTCTAAAACTGATGATCTACCTACAAATGTGAACTGACGTTCAAAAATAAAACATTTGAAAATGGACCATTTTTCACCTTTCTGAAGCATGACGTAATGGGGGGGTGTTATCACTTTTGTCAAAAATCACCGGTTTTTGCTTGAACATTAAATGCCTCCAAATGGTATTTAATTCACTTCCCGGGGTGAAGAAACACTTTTTGAGACCTCAGAGTGAGTAAATTGGCCATTTTCATGCACTTTTAACCATTCCACAAATCTTGTGTTTTGGGCCCCTGGAAGCATGAAAATCACTTTAAACATGCTAATTTTAGCTCTAAAACTGATGATCTACCTACAAATGTGAACTGACGTTAAAAAATAAAACATTTGAAAACGGACCATTTTTCACCTTTCTGCAGCATGACGTAATGGGGGGGTGTTATCTCTTTTGTCAAAAATCACCGGTTTTTGCTTGAACATTAAATGCCTCCAAATGGTATTTAATTCACTTCCCGGGCCCCTGGAAGCATGAAAATCACTTTAAACGTGCTAATTTTAGCTCTAAAACTGATGATCTACCTACAAATGTGAACTGACTTTCAAAAATAAAACATTTGAAAACAGACAATTTTTCACCTTTCTGAAGCATGACGTAATGGGGGTGTTATCTCTTTTGTTAAAAATCACCTGTTTTTGCTTGAACATTAAATGCCTCAAAATGGTATTTAATTCACTTCCCGGGCCCCTGGTAGCATGAAAATCACTTTAAACATGCTAATTTTAGCTCTAAAACTGATGATCTACCTACAAATGTGAACTTACATTCAAAAATAAAACATTTGAAAACGGACCATTTTTCACCTTTCTGAAGCATGACGTAATGGGGGGGTTATCTCTTTTGTCAAAAATCACCTGTTTTTGCTTGAACATTAAATGCCTCCAAATGGTATTTAATTACCTTCCCGGGGTGAAGAAACACTTTTTGAGACCTCAGAGTGAGTAAATTGGCCATTGTCATGCACTTTTAACCATTCCACAAATCTTGTGTTTTGGGCCCCTGGAAGCATGAAAATCACTTTAAACATGCTAATTTTAGCTCTAAAACTGATGATCTACCAACAAATGTGAACTGACGTTAAAAAATAAAACATTTGAAAACGGACCATTTTTCACCTTTCTGCAGCATTACGTAATGGGGGGGTTATCTCTTTTGTCAAAAATCACCTGTTTTTGCTTGAACATTAAATGCCTCCAAATCGTATTTAATTCACTTCCCGGGCCCCTGGAAGCATGAAAATCACTTTAAACATGCTAATTTTAGCTCTAAAACTGATGATCTACCTACAAATGTGAACTGACTTTCAAAAATAAAACATTTGAAAACGGACAATTTTTCACCTTTCTGAAGCATGACGTAATGGGGGGGTGTTATCTCTTTTGTCAAAAATCACCAGTTTTTGCTTGAACATTAAATGCCTCCAAATGGTATTTAATTCACTTCCCGGGCCCCTGGAAGCATGAAAATCACTTTAAACATGCTAATTTTAGCTCTAAAACTGATGATCTACCTACAAATGTGAACTGACGTTCAAAAATAAAACATTTGAAAACGGACCATTTTTCACCTTTCTGAAGCATGACGTAATGGGGGGTGTTATCTCTTTTGTCAAAAATCACCTGTTTTTGCTTGAACATTAAATGCCTCCAAATGGTATTTAATTCACTTCCCGTGGTGAAGAAACACTTTTTGAGACCTCAGAGTGAGTAAATTGGCCATTTTCATGCACTTTCAACCATTCCACAAATCTTGTGTTTTGGGCCCTGGAAGCATGAAAATCACTTTAAACATGCTAATTTTAGCTCTAAAACTGATGATCTACCTACAAATGTGAACTGACGTTCAAAAATAAAACATTTGAAAACGGACAATTTTTCACCTTTCTGAAGCATGACGTAATGGGGGGGTGTTATCTCTTTTGTCAAAAATCACCTGTTTTTGCTTGAACATTAAATGCCTCCAAATGGTATTTAATTCACTTCCCGGGGTGAAGAAACACTTTTTGAGACCTCAGAGTGAGTAAATTGGCCATTTTCATGCACTTTTAACCATTCTACAAATCTTGTGTTTTGGGCCCCTGGAAGCATGAAAATCACTTTAAACATGCTAATTTTAGCTCTAAAACTGATGATCTACCTACAAATGTGAACTGACGTTAAAAAATAAAACATTTGAAAACGGACCATTTTTCACCTTTCTGCAGCATTACGTAATGGGGGGGTTATCTCTTTTGTCAAAAATCACCTGTTTTTGCTTGAACATTAAATGCCTCCAAATCGTATTTAATTCACTTCCCGGGCCCCTGGAAGCATGAAAATCACTTTAAACATGCTAATTTTAGCTCTAAAACTGATGATCTACCTACAAATGTGAACTGACTTTCAAAAATAAAACATTTGAAAACGGACAATTTTTCACCTTTCTGAAGCATGACGTAATGGGGGGGTGTTATCTCTTTTGTCAAAAATCACCTGTTTTTGCTTGAACATTAAATGCCTCCAAATGGTATTTAATTCACTTCCCGGGCCCCTGGAAGCATGAAAATCACTTTAAACATGCTAATTTTAGCTCTAAAACTGATGATCTACCTACAAATGTGAACTGACGTTCAAAAATAAAACATTTGAAAACGGACCATTTTTCACCTTTCTGAAGCATGACGTAATGGGGGGGTGTTATCTCTTTTGTCAAAAATCACCTGTTTTTGCTTGAACATTAAATGCCTCCAAATGGTATTTAATTCACTTCCCGTGGTGAAGAAACACTTTTTGAGACCTCAGAGTGAGTAAATTGGCCATTTTCATGCACTTTCAACCATTCCACAAATCTTGTGTTTTGGGCCCTGGAAGCATGAAAATCACTTTAAACATGCTAATTTTAGCTCTAAAACTGATGATCTACCTACAAATGTGAACTGACGTTAAAAAAAAAACATGTGAAAACGGACCATTTTTCACCTTTCTGCAGCATGACGTAATGGGGGGGTGTTATCTCTTTTGTCAAAAATCACCTGTTTTTGCTTGAACATTAAATGCCTCCAAATGGTATTTAATTCACTTCCCGGGCCCCTGGAAGCATGAAAATCACTTTAAACATGCTAATTTTAGCTCTAAAACTGATGATCTACCTACAAATGTGAACTGACGTTCAAAAATAAAACATTTGAAAACGGACCATTTTTCACCTTTCTGAAGCATGACGTAATGGGGGGTGTTATCTCTTTTGTCAAAAATCACCTGTTTTTGCTTGAACATTAAATGCCTCCAAATGGTATTTAATTCACTTCCCGTGGTGAAGAAACACTTTTTGAGACCTCAGAGTGAGTAAATTGGCCATTTTCATGCACTTTCAACCATTCCACAAATCTTGTGTTTTGGGCCCTGGAAGCATGAAAATCACTTTAAACATGCTAATTTTAGCTCTAAAACTGATGATCTACCTACAAATGTGAACTGACGTTCAAAAATAAAACATTTGAAAACGGACCATTTTTCACCTTTCTGAAGCATGACGTAATGGGGGGGTGTTATCTCTTTTGTCAAAAATCACCTGTATTTGCTTGAACATTAAATGCCTCCAAATGGTATTTAATTCACTTCCCGGGGTGAAGAAACACTTTTTGAGACCTCAGAGTGAGTAAATTGGCCATTTTCATGCACTTTTAACCATTCTACAAATCTTGTGTTTTGGGCCCCTGGAAGCATGAAAATCACTTTAAACATGCTAATTTTAGCTCTAAAACTGACGATCTACCTACAAATGTGAACTGACATTAAAAAATAAAACATTTGAAAACGGACCATTTTTCACCTTTCTGCAGCATGACGTAATGGGGGGGTGTTATCTCTTTTGTCCAAAATCACCTGTTTTTGCTTGAACATTAAATGCCTCCAAATGGTATTTAATTCACTTCCCGTGGTGAAGAAACACTTTTTGAGACCTCAGAGTGAGTAAATTGGCCATTTTCATGCACTTTTAACCATTCCACAAATCTTGTGTTTTGGGCCCTGGAAGCATGAAAATCACTTTAAACATGCAAATTTTAGCTCTAAAACTGATGATCTAACTACAAATGTGAACTGACGTTAAAAAAAAAACATTTGAAAACGGACCATTTTTCACCTTTCTGCAGCATGACGTAATGGGGGGGGGTGTTATCTCTTTTGTCAAAAATCACCTGTTTTTGCTTGAACATTAAATGCCTCCAAATGGTATTTAATTCACTTCCCGGGCCCCTGGAAGCATGAAAATCACTTTAAACATGCTAATTTTAGCTCTAAAACTGATGATCTACCTACAAATGTGAACTGACGTTCAAAAATAAAACATTTGAAAACGGACCATTTTTCACCTTTCTGAAGCATGACGTAATGGGGGGGTGTTATCACTTTTGTCAAAAATCACCTGTTTTTGCTTGAACATTAAATGCCTCCAAATGGTATTTAATTCACTTCCCGGGGTGAAGAAACACTTTTTGAGACCTCAGAGTGAGTAAATTGGCCATTTTCATGCACTTTTAACCATTCTACAAATCTTGTGTTTTGGGCCCCTGGAAGCATGAAAATCACTTTAAACATGCTAATTTTAGCTCTAAAACTGACGATCTACCTACAAATGTGAACTGACATTAAAAAATAAAACATTTGAAAACGGACCATTTTTCACCTTTCTGCAGCATGACGTAATGGGGGGGTGTTATCTCTTTTGTCAAAAATCACCTGTTTTTGCTTGAACATTAAATGCCTCCAAATGGTATTTAATTCACTTCCCGTGGTGAAGAAACACTTTTTGAGACCTCAGAGTGAGTAAATTGGCCATTTTCATGCACTTTCAACCATTCCACAAATCTTGTGTTTTGGGCCCTGGAAGCATGAAAATCACTTTAAACATGCTAATTTTAGCTCTAAAACTGATGATCTACCTACAAATGTGAACTGACGTTCAAAAATAAAACATTTGAAAACGGACCATTTTTCACCTTTCTGAAGCATGACGTAATGGGGGGGTGTTATCTCTTTTGTCAAAAATCACCTGTTTTTGCTTGAACATTAAATGCCTCCAAATGGTATTTAATTCACTTCCCGGGGTGAAGAAACACTTTTTGAGACCTCAGAGTGAGTAAATTGGCCATTTTCATGCACTTTTAACCATTCTACAAATCTTGTGTTTTGGGCCCCTGGAAGCATGAAAATCACTTTAAACATGCTAATTTTAGCTCTAAAACTGACGATCTACCTACAAATGTGAACTGACATTAAAAAATAAAACATTTGAAAACGGACCATTTTTCACCTTTCTGCAGCATGACGTAATGGGGGGGTGTTATCTCTTTTGTCAAAAATCACCTGTTTTTGCTTGAACATTAAATGCCTCCAAATGGTATTTAATTCACTTCCCGTGGTGAAGAAACACTTTTTGAGACCTCAGAGTGAGTAAATTGGCCATTTTCATGCACTTTTAACCATTCCACAAATCTTGTGTTTTGGGCCCTGGAAGCATGAAAATCACTTTAAACATGCAAATTTTAGCTCTAAAACTGATGATCTAACTACAAATGTGAACTGACGTTAAAAAAAAAACATTTGAAAACGGACCATTTTTCACCTTTCTGCAGCATGACGTAATGGGGGGGGGGGGTGTTATCTCTTTTGTCAAAAATCACCTGTTTTTGCTTGAACATTAAATGCCTCCAAATGGTATTTAATTCACTTCCCGGGCCCCTGGAAGCATGAAAATCACTTTAAACATGCTAATTTTAGCTCTAAAACTGATGATCTACCTACAAATGTGAACTGACGTTCAAAAATAAAACATTTGAAAACGGACCATTTTTCACCTTTCTGAAGCATGACGTAATGGGGGGGGTGTTATCACTTTTGTCAAAAATCACCTGTTTTTGCTTGAACATTAAATGCCTCCAAATGGTATTTAATTCACTTCCCGGGGTGAAGAAACACTTTTTGAGACCTCAGAGTGAGTAAATTGGCCATTTTCATGCACTTTTAACCATTCCACAAATCTTGTGTTTTGGGCCCCTGGAAGCATGAAAATCACTTTAAACATGCTAATTTTAGCTCTAAAACTGATGATCTACCTACAAATGTGAACTGACGTTAAAAAATAAAACATTTGAAAACGGACCATTTTTCACCTTTCTGCAGCATGACGTAATGGGGGGGTGTTATCTCTTTTGTCAAAAATCACCTGTTTTTGCTTGAACATTAAATGCCTCCAAATTGTATTAAATTCACTTCCCGGGGTGAAGAAACACTTTTTGAGACCTCAGAGTGAGTAAATTGGCCATTTTCATGCACTTTTAACCATTCCACAAATCTTGTGTTTTGAGCCCCTGGAAGCATGAAAATCACTTTAAACATGCTAATTTTAGCTCTAAAACTGATGATCTACCTACAAATGTGAACTGACGTTAAAAAATAAAACATTTGAAAACGGACCATTTTTCACCTTTCTGCAGCATGACGTAATGGGGGGGTGTTATCTCTTTTGTCAAAAATCACCTGTTTTTGCTTGAACATTAAATGCCTCCAAATGGTATTTAATTCACTTCCCGGGCCCCTGGAAGCATGAAAATCACTTTAAACGTGCTAATTTTAGCTCTAAAACTGATGATCTACCTACAAATGTGAACTGACTTTCAAAAATAAAACATTTGAAAACGGACAATTTTTCACCTTTCTGAAGCATGACGTAATGGGGGTGTTATCTCTTTTGTCAAAAATCACCTGTTTTTGCTTGAACATTAAATGCCTCAAAATGGTATTTAATTCACTTCCCGGGCCCCTGGTAGCATGAAAATCACTTTAAACATGCTAATTTTAGCTCTAAAACTGATAATCTACCTACAAATGTGAACTTACATTCAAAAATAAAACATTTGAAAACGGACCATTTTTCACCTTTCTGAAGCATGACGTAATGGGGGGGTGTTATCTCTTTTGTCAAAAATCACCTGTTTTTGCTTGAACATTAAATGCCTCCAAATGGTATTTAATTACCTTCCCGGGGTGAAGAAACACTTTTTGAGACCTCAGAGTGAGTAAATTGGCCATTTTCATGCACTTTTAACCACAAATCTTGTGTTTTGGGCCCCTGGAAGCATGAAAATCACTTTAAACATGCTAATTTTAGCTCTAAAACTGATGATCTACCTACAAATGTGAACTGACGTTAAAAAATAAAACATTTGAAAACGGACCATTTTTCACCTTTCTGCAGCATGACGTAATGGGGGGGTAATCTCTTTTGTCAAAAATCACCTGTTTTTGCTTGAACATTAAATGCCTCCAAATCGTATTTAATTCACTTCCCGGGCCCCTGGAAGCATGAAAATCACTTTAAACATGCTAATTTTAGCTCTAAAACTGATGATCTACCTACAAATGTGAACTGACTTTCAAAAATAAAACATTTGAAAATGGACAATTTTTCACCTTTCTGAAGCATGACGTAATGGGGGGTGTTATCTCTTTTGTCAAAAATCACCTGTTTTTGCTTGAACATTAAATGCCTCCAAATGGTATTTAATTCACTTCCCGGGCCCCTGGAAGCATAAAAATCACTTTAAACATGCTAATTTTAGCTCTAAAACTGATGATCTACCTACAAATGTGAACTGACGTTCAAAAATAAAACATTTGAAAACGGACCATTTTTCACCTTTCTGAAGCATGACGTAATGGGGGGGTGTTATCTCTTTTGTCAAAAATCACCTGTTTTTGCTTGAACATTAAATGCCTCCAAATGGTATTTAATTCACTTCCCGGGGTGAAGAAACACTTTTTGAGACCTCAGAGTGAGTAAATTGGCCATTTTCATGCACTTTTAACCATTCTACAAATCTTGTGTTTTGGGCCCCTGGAAGCATGAAAATCACTTTAAACATGCTAATTTTAGCTCTAAAACTGACGATCTACCTACAAATGTGAACTGACATTAAAAAATAAAACATTTGAAAACGGACCATTTTTCACCTTTCTGCAGCATGACGTAATGGGGGGGTGTTATCTCTTTTGTCCAAAATCACCTGTTTTTGCTTGAACATTAAATGCCTCCAAATGGTATTTAATTCACTTCCCGTGGTGAAGAAACACTTTTTGAGACCTCAGAGTGAGTAAATTGGCCATTTTCATGCACTTTTAACCATTCCACAAATCTTGTGTTTTGGGCCCTGGAAGCATGAAAATCACTTTAAACATGCAAATTTTAGCTCTAAAACTGATGATCTAACTACAAATGTGAACTGACGTTAAAAAAAAAACATTTGAAAACGGACCATTTTTCACCTTTCTGCAGCATGACGTAATGGGGGGGGGGGTGTTATCTCTTTTGTCAAAAATCACCTGTTTTTGCTTGAACATTAAATGCCTCCAAATGGTATTTAATTCACTTCCCGGGCCCCTGGAAGCATGAAAATCACTTTAAACATGCTAATTTTAGCTCTAAAACTGATGATCTACCTACAAATGTGAACTGACGTTCAAAAATAAAACATTTGAAAACGGACCATTTTTCACCTTTCTGAAGCATGACGTAATGGGGGGGTGTTATCACTTTTGTCAAAAATCACCTGTTTTTGCTTGAACATTAAATGCCTCCAAATGGTATTTAATTCACTTCCCGGGGTGAAGAAACACTTTTTGAGACCTCAGAGTGAGTAAATTGGCCATTTTCATGCACTTTTAACCATTCTACAAATCTTGTGTTTTGGGCCCCTGGAAGCATGAAAATCACTTTAAACATGCTAATTTTAGCTCTAAAACTGACGATCTACCTACAAATGTGAACTGACATTAAAAAATAAAACATTTGAAAACGGACCATTTTTCACCTTTCTGCAGCATGACGTAATGGGGGGGTGTTATCTCTTTTGTCAAAAATCACCTGTTTTTGCTTGAACATTAAATGCCTCCAAATGGTATTTAATTCACTTCCCGTGGTGAAGAAACACTTTTTGAGACCTCAGAGTGAGTAAATTGGCCATTTTCATGCACTTTCAACCATTCCACAAATCTTGTGTTTTGGGCCCTGGAAGCATGAAAATCACTTTAAACATGCTAATTTTAGCTCTAAAACTGATGATCTACCTACAAATGTGAACTGACGTTCAAAAATAAAACATTTGAAAACGGACCATTTTTCACCTTTCTGAAGCATGACGTAATGGGGGGGTGTTATCTCTTTTGTCAAAAATCACCTGTTTTTGCTTGAACATTAAATGCCTCCAAATGGTATTTAATTCACTTCCCGGGGTGAAGAAACACTTTTTGAGACCTCAGAGTGAGTAAATTGGCCATTTTCATGCACTTTTAACCATTCTACAAATCTTGTGTTTTGGGCCCCTGGAAGCATGAAAATCACTTTAAACATGCTAATTTTAGCTCTAAAACTGACGATCTACCTACAAATGTGAACTGACATTAAAAAATAAAACATTTGAAAACGGACCATTTTTCACCTTTCTGCAGCATGACGTAATGGGGGGGTGTTATCTCTTTTGTCAAAAATCACCTGTTTTTGCTTGAACATTAAATGCCTCCAAATGGTATTTAATTCACTTCCCGTGGTGAAGAAACACTTTTTGAGACCTCAGAGTGAGTAAATTGGCCATTTTCATGCACTTTTAACCATTCCACAAATCTTGTGTTTTGGGCCCTGGAAGCATGAAAATCACTTTAAACATGCAAATTTTAGCTCTAAAACTGATGATCTAACTACAAATGTGAACTGACGTTAAAAAAAAAACATTTGAAAACGGACCATTTTTCACCTTTCTGCAGCATGACGTAATGGGGGGGGGGGGGTGTTATCTCTTTTGTCAAAAATCACCTGTTTTTGCTTGAACATTAAATGCCTCCAAATGGTATTTAATTCACTTCCCGGGCCCCTGGAAGCATGAAAATCACTTTAAACATGCTAATTTTAGCTCTAAAACTGATGATCTACCTACAAATGTGAACTGACGTTCAAAAATAAAACATTTGAAAACGGACCATTTTTCACCTTTCTGAAGCATGACGTAATGGGGGGGGTGTTATCACTTTTGTCAAAAATCACCTGTTTTTGCTTGAACATTAAATGCCTCCAAATGGTATTTAATTCACTTCCCGGGGTGAAGAAACACTTTTTGAGACCTCAGAGTGAGTAAATTGGCCATTTTCATGCACTTTTAACCATTCCACAAATCTTGTGTTTTGGGCCCCTGGAAGCATGAAAATCACTTTAAACATGCTAATTTTAGCTCTAAAACTGATGATCTACCTACAAATGTGAACTGACGTTAAAAAATAAAACATTTGAAAACGGACCATTTTTCACCTTTCTGCAGCATGACGTAATGGGGGGGTGTTATCTCTTTTGTCAAAAATCACCTGTTTTTGCTTGAACATTAAATGCCTCCAAATTGTATTAAATTCACTTCCCGGGGTGAAGAAACACTTTTTGAGACCTCAGAGTGAGTAAATTGGCCATTTTCATGCACTTTTAACCATTCCACAAATCTTGTGTTTTGAGCCCCTGGAAGCATGAAAATCACTTTAAACATGCTAATTTTAGCTCTAAAACTGATGATCTACCTACAAATGTGAACTGACGTTAAAAAATAAAACATTTGAAAACGGACCATTTTTCACCTTTCTGCAGCATGACGTAATGGGGGGGTGTTATCTCTTTTGTCAAAAATCACCTGTTTTTGCTTGAACATTAAATGCCTCCAAATGGTATTTAATTCACTTCCCGGGCCCCTGGAAGCATGAAAATCACTTTAAACGTGCTAATTTTAGCTCTAAAACTGATGATCTACCTACAAATGTGAACTGACTTTCAAAAATAAAACATTTGAAAACGGACAATTTTTCACCTTTCTGAAGCATGACGTAATGGGGGTGTTATCTCTTTTGTCAAAAATCACCTGTTTTTGCTTGAACATTAAATGCCTCAAAATGGTATTTAATTCACTTCCCGGGCCCCTGGTAGCATGAAAATCACTTTAAACATGCTAATTTTAGCTCTAAAACTGATAATCTACCTACAAATGTGAACTTACATTCAAAAATAAAACATTTGAAAACGGACCATTTTTCACCTTTCTGAAGCATGACGTAATGGGGGGGTGTTATCTCTTTTGTCAAAAATCACCTGTTTTTGCTTGAACATTAAATGCCTCCAAATGGTATTTAATTACCTTCCCGGGGTGAAGAAACACTTTTTGAGACCTCAGAGTGAGTAAATTGGCCATTTTCATGCACTTTTAACCACAAATCTTGTGTTTTGGGCCCCTGGAAGCATGAAAATCACTTTAAACATGCTAATTTTAGCTCTAAAACTGATGATCTACCTACAAATGTGAACTGACGTTAAAAAATAAAACATTTGAAAACGGACCATTTTTCACCTTTCTGCAGCATGACGTAATGGGGGGGTAATCTCTTTTGTCAAAAATCACCTGTTTTTGCTTGAACATTAAATGCCTCCAAATCGTATTTAATTCACTTCCCGGGCCCCTGGAAGCATGAAAATCACTTTAAACATGCTAATTTTAGCTCTAAAACTGATGATCTACCTACAAATGTGAACTGACTTTCAAAAATAAAACATTTGAAAATGGACAATTTTTCACCTTTCTGAAGCATGACGTAATGGGGGGTGTTATCTCTTTTGTCAAAAATCACCTGTTTTTGCTTGAACATTAAATGCCTCCAAATGGTATTTAATTCACTTCCCGGGCCCCTGGAAGCATAAAAATCACTTTAAACATGCTAATTTTAGCTCTAAAACTGATGATCTACCTACAAATGTGAACTGACGTTCAAAAATAAAACATTTGAAAACGGACCATTTTTCACCTTTCTGAAGTATGAAGTAATGGGGGTGTTATCTCTTTTGTCAAAAATCTCCTGTTTTTGCTTGAACATTAAATGCCTCCAAATGGTATTTAATTCACTTCCCGGGGTGAAGAAACACTTTTTGAGACCTCAGAGTGAGTAAATTGGCCATTTTCATGCACTTTTAACCATTCCACAAATCTTGTGTTTTGGGCCCCTGGAAGCATGAAAATCACTTTAAACATGCTAATTTTAGCTCTAAAATTGATGATCTACCTACAAATGTGAATTGACGTTAAAAAATAAAACATTTGAAAACGGACCATTTTTCACCTTTCTGCAGCATGACGTAATGGGGGGGTGTTATCTCTTTTGTCAAAAATCACCTGTTTTTGCTTGAACATTAAATGCCTCCAAATGGTATTTAATTCACTTCCAGGGCCCCTGGAAGCATGAAAATCACTTTAAACATGCTAATTTTAGCTCTAAAACTGATGATCTACCTACAAATGTGAACTGACGTTCAAAAATAAAACATTTGAAAACGGACCATTTTTCACCTTTCTGAAGCATGCCGTAATGGGGGGGTGTTATCTCTTTTGTCAAAAATCACCTGTTTTTGCTTGAACATTAAATGCCTCCAAATGGTATTTAATTCACTTCCCGTGGTGAAGAAACACTTTTTGAGACCTCAGAGTGAGTAAATTGGCCATTTTCATGCACTTTCAACCATTCCACAAATCTTGTGTTTTGGGCCCTGGAAGCATGAAAATCACTTTAAACATGCTAATTTTAGCTCTAAAACTGATGATCTACCTACAAATGTGAACTGACGTTAAAAAAATAAACATTTGAAAACAGACCATTTTTCACCTTTCTGCAGCATGACGTAATGGGGGGGTGTTATCTCTTTTGTCAAAAATCACCTGTTTTTGCTTGAACATTAAATGCCTCCAAATGGTATTTCATTCACTTCCCGGGCCCCTGGAAGCATGAAAATCACTTTAAACGTGCTAATTTTAGCTCTAAAACTGATGATCTACCTACAAATGTGAACTGACTTTCAAAAATAAAACATTTGAAAATGGACAATTTTTCACCTTTCTGAAGCATGACGTAATGGGGGGTGTTATCTCTTTTGTCAAAAATCACCTGTTTTTGCTTGAACATTAAATGCCTCAAAATGGTATTTAATTCGCTTCCCGGGCCACTGGTAGCATGAAAATCACTTTAAACATGCTAATTTTAGCTCTAAAACTGATGATCTACCTACAAATGTGAACTGACGTTCAAAAATAAAACATTTGAAAACGGACCATTTTTCACCTTTCTGAAGCATGACGTAATGGGGGGGTGTTATCTCTTTTGTCAAAAATCACCTGTTTTTGCTTGAACATTAAATGCCTCCAAATGGTATTTAATTCACTTCCCGGGGTGAAGAAACACTTTTTGAGACCTCAGAGTGAGTAAATTGGCCATTTTCATGCACTTTTAACCATTCCACAAATCTTGTGTTTTGGGCCCCTGGAAGCATGAAAATCACTTTAAACATGCTAATTTTAGCTCTAAAACTGATGATCTACCTACAAATGTGAACTGACTTTCAAAAATAAAACATTTGAAAACGGACAATTTTTCACCTTTCTGAAGCATGACGTAATGGGGGGGTGTTATCTCTTTTGTCAAAAATCACCTGTTTTTGCTTGAACATTAAATGCCTCCAAATGGTATTTAATTCACTTCCCGGGCCCCTGGAAGCATGAAAATCACTTTAAACATGCTAATTTTAGCTCTAAAACTGATGATCTACCTCAAATGTGAACTGACGTTCAAAATTAAAACATTTGAAAACGGACCATTTTTCACCTTTCTGAAGCATGACGTAATGGGGGGGTGTTATCTCTTTTGTCAAAAATCACCTGTTTTTGCTTGAACATTAAATGCCTCCAAATGGTATTTAATTCACTTCCCGTGGTGAAGAAACACTTTTTGAGACCTCAGAGTGAGTAAATTGGCCATTTTCATGCACTTTTAACCATTCCACAAATCTTGTGTTTTGGGCCCTGGAAGCATGAAAATCACTTTAAACATGCTAATTTTAGCTCTAAAACTGATGATCTACCTACAAATGTGAACTGACGTTAAAAAAAAAACATTTGAAAACTGACCATTTTTCACCTTTCTGCAGCATGACGTAATGGGGGGGTGTTATCTCTTTTGTCAAAAATCACCTGTTTTTGCTTGAACATTAAATGCCTCCAAATGGTATTTAATTCACTTCCCGTGGTGAAGAAACACTTTTTGAGACCTCAGAGTGAGTAAATTGGCCATTTTCATGCACTTTTAACCATTCCACAAATCTTGTGTTTTGGGCCCTGGAAGCATGAAAATCACTTTAAACATGCTAATTTTAGCTCTAAAACTGATGATCTACCTACAAATGTGAACTGACGTTAAAAAATAAAACATTTGAAAACGGACCATTTTTCACCTTTCTGAAGCATGATGTAATGGGGGGGGTGTTATCACTTTTGTCAAAAATCACCTGTTTTTGCTTGAACATTAAATGCCTCCAAATGGTATTTAATTCACTTCCCGGGGTGAAGAAACACTTTTTGAGACCTCAGAGTGAGTAAATTGGCCATTTTCATGCACTTTTAACCATTCCACAAATCTTGTGTTTTGGGCCCCTGGAAGCATGAAAATCACTTTAAACATGCTAATTTTAGCTCTAAAATTGATGATCTACCTACAAATGTGAATTGACGTTAAAAAATAAAACATTTCAAAACGGACCATTTTTCACCTTTCTGCAGCATGACGTAATGGGGGGGTGTTATCTCTTTTGTCAAAAATCACCTGTTTTTGCTTGAACATTAAATGCCTCCAAATGGTATTTAATTCACTTCCAGGGCCCCTGGAAGCATGAAAATCACTTTAAACATGCTAATTTTAGCTCTAAAACTGATGATCTACCTACAAATGTGAACTGACGTTCAAAAATAAAACATTTGAAAACGGACCATTTTTCACCTTTCTGAAGCATGACGTAATGGGGGGGTGTTATCTCTTTTGTCAAAAATCACCTGTTTTTGCTTGAACATTAAATGCCTCCAAATGGTATTTAATTCACTTCCCGTGGTGAAGAAACACTTTTTGAGACCTCAGAGAGAGTAAATTGGCAATTTTCATGCACTTTTAACCATTCCACAAATCTTGTGTTTTGGGCCCCTGGAAGCATGAAAATCACTTTAAACATGCTAATTTTAGCTCTAAAACTGATGATCTACCTACAAATGTGAACTGACGTTAAAAAATAAAACATTTGAAAACGGACCATTTTTCACCTTTCTGCAGCATGACGTAATGGGGGGGGTGTTATCTCTTTTGTCAAAAATCACCTGTTTTTGCTTGAACATTAAATGCCTCCAAATTGTATTAAATTCACTTCCCAGGGTGAAGAAACACTTTTTGAGACCTCAGAGTGAGTAAATTGGCCATTTTCATGCACTTTTAACCATTCCACAAATCTTGTGTTTTGGGCCCCTGGAAGCATGAAAATCACTTTAAACATGCTAATTTTAGCTCTAAAACTGATGATCTACCTACAAATGTGAACTGACGTTAAAAAATAAAACATTTGAAAACGGACCATTTTTCACCTTTCTGCAGCATGACGTAATGGGGGTGTTATCTCTTTTGTCAAAAATCACCTGTTTTTGCTTGAACATTAAATGCCTCCAAATGGTATTTCATTCACTTCCCGGGCCCCTGGAAGCATGAAAATCACTTTAAACGTGCTAATTTTAGCTCTAAAACTGATGATCTACCTACAAATGTGAACTGACTTTCAAAAATAAAACATTTGAAAACGGACAATTTTTCACCTTTCTGAAGCATGACGTAATGGGGGGTGTTATCTCTTTTGTCAAAAATCACCTGTTTTTGCTTGAACATTAAATGCCTCAAAATGGTATTTAATTCGCTTCCCGGGCCACTGGTAGCATGAAAATCACTTTAAACATGCTAATTTTAGCTCTAAAACTGATGATCTACCTACAAATGTGAACTGACGTTCAAAAATAAAACATTTGAAAACGGACCATTTTTCACCTTTCTGAAGCATGACGTAATAGGGGGGTGTTATCTCTTTTGTCAAAAATCACCTGTTTTTGCTTGAACATTAAATGCCTCCAAATGGTATTTAATTCACTTCCCGGGGTGAAGAAACACTTTTTGAGACCTCAGAGTGAGTAAATTGGCCATTTTCATGCACTTTTAACCATTCCACAAATCTTGTGTTTTGGGCCCCTGGAAGCATGAAAATCACTTTAAACATGCTAATTTTAGCTCTAAAACTGATGATCTACCTACAAATGTGAACTGACTTTCAAAAATAAAACATTTGAAAACGGACAATTTTTCACCTTTCTGAAGCATGACGTAATGGGGGGGGTGTTATCTCTTTTGTCAAAAATCACCTGTTTTTGCTTGAACATTAAATGCCTCCAAATGGTATTTAATTCACTTCCCGGGCCCCTGGAAGCATGAAAATCACTTTAAACATGCTAATTTTAGCTCTAAAACTGATGATCTACCTACAAATGTGAACTGACGTTCAAAAATAAAACATTTGAAAACGGACCATTTTTCACCTTTCTGAAGCATGACGTAATGGGGGGGTGTTATCTCTTTTGTCAAAAATCACCTGTTTTTGCTTGAACATTAAATGCCTCCAAATGGTATTTAATTCACTTCCCGGGCCCCTGGAAGCATGAAAATCACTTTAAACATGCTAATTTTAGCTCTAAAATTGATGATCTACCTACAAATGTGAATTGACGTTAAAAAATAAAACATTTGAAAACGGACCATTTTTCACCTTTCTGCAGCATGACGTAATGGGGGGGTGTTATCTCTTTTGTCAAAAATCACCTGTTTTTGCTTGAACATTAAATGCCTCCAAATGGTATTTAATTCACTTCCAGGGCCCCTGGAAGCATGAAAATCACTTTAAACATGCTAATTTTAGCTCTAAAATTGATGATCTACCTACAAATGTGAATTGACGTTAAAAAATAAAACATTTGAAAACGGACCATTTTTCACCTTTCTGCAGCATGACGTAATGGGGGGGTGTTATCTCTTTTGTCAAAAATCACCTGTTTTTGCTTGAACATTAAATGCCTCCAAATGGTATTTAATTCACTTCCCGTGGTGAAGAAACACTTTTTGAGACCTCAGAGTGAGTAAATTGGCCATTTTCATGCACTTTCAACCATTCCACAAATCTTGTGTTTTGGGCCCTGGAAGCATGAAAATCACTTTAAACATGCTAATTTTAGCTCTAAAACTGATGATCTACCTACAAATGTGAACTGACGTTAAAAAAACAAACATTTGAAAACATACCATTTTTCACCTTTCTGCAGCATGACGTAATGGGGGGGTGTTATCTCTTTTGTCAAAAATCACCTGTTTTTGCTTGAACATTAAATGCCTCCAAATGGTATTTCATTCACTTCCCGGGCCCCTGGAAGCATGAAAATCACTTTAAACGTGCTAATTTTAGCTCTAAAACTGATGATCTACCTACAAATGTGAACTGACTTTCAAAAATAAAACATTTGAAAATGGACAATTTTTCACCTTTCTGAAGCATGACGTAATGGGGGGTGTTATCTCTTTTGTCAAAAATCACCTGTTTTTGCTTGAACATTAAATGCCTCAAAATGGTATTTAATTCGCTTCCCGGGCCACTGGTAGCATGAAAATCACTTTAAACATGCTAATTTTAGCTCTAAAACTGATGATCTACCTACAAATGTGAACTGACGTTCAAAAATAAAACATTTGAAAACGGACCATTTTTCACCTTTCTGAAGCATGACGTAATGGGGGGGTGTTATCTCTTTTGTCAAAAATCACCTGTTTTTGCTTGAACATTAAATGCCTCCAAATGGTATTTAATTCACTTCCCGGGGTGAAGAAACACTTTTTGAGACCTCAGAGTGAGTAAATTGGCCATTTTCATGCACTTTTAACCATTCCACAAATCTTGTGTTTTGGGCCCCTGGAAGCATGAAAATCACTTTAAACATGCTAATTTTAGCTCTAAAACTGATGATCTACCTACAAATGTGAACTGACTTTCAAAAATAAAACATTTGAAAACGGACAATTTTTCACCTTTCTGAAGCATGACGTAATGGGGGGGGTGTTATCTCTTTTGTCAAAAATCACCTGTTTTTGCTTGAACATTAAATGCCTCCAAATGGTATTTAATTCACTTCCCGGGCCCCTGGAAGCATGAAAATCACTTTAAACATGCTAATTTTAGCTCTAAAACTGATGATCTACCTACAAATGTGAACTGACGTTCAAAATTAAAACATTTGAAAACGGACCATTTTTCACCTTTCTGAAGCATGACGTAATGGGGGGGTGTTATCTCTTTTGTCAAAAATCACCTGTTTTTGCTTGAACATTAAATGCCTCCAAATGGTATTTAATTCACTTCCCGTGGTGAAGAAACACTTTTTGAGACCTCAGAGTGAGTAAATTGGCCATTTTCATGCACTTTTAACCATTCCACAAATCTTGTGTTTTGGGCCCTGGAAGCATGAAAATCACTTTAAACATGCTAATTTTAGCTCTAAAACTGATGATCTACCTACAAATGTGAACTGACGTTAAAAAAAAAACATTTGAAAACTGACCATTTTTCACCTTTCTGCAGCATGACGTAATGGGGGGGTGTTATCTCTTTTGTCAAAAATCACCTGTTTTTGCTTGAACATTAAATGCCTCCAAATGGTATTT